>NC_092155.1:72254984-72484984 GCF_045791955.1 Oncorhynchus clarkii lewisi
CGAGCACCGCCCGAACATGGAGAGGCATCGACTTCGGCAGAAGTCGTGACAACAGGGAATTTTTTCCTATGATTAAATGTCAGGAATTGTGAAAAACTGAGTTTAAATGTATTTGGCTAAGGTGTATGTAAACTTCCGACTTCAACTGTATAACAATTTACTGTGAATGGTTTATAAAGTACCGCAAAGTCTTTAAACACTAACAAAAAGCCATGTTGGGACTGTTCCGTAGTGGATTTGAACTGGGGTAAGACTGGAATGAAGAGTGTAACGCCACGTTGGGACTGTTCTATAGTGGATTTGAACTGGGGTAAGACTGGAATGAAGAGGGTAAAGCCACATTGGGACTGTCAACCTAATACACATTCTCACCTTCCCTCCCATGGTTGCCATGAACACCACACCTGGCTTGACAAAGGACTGTAGAACAACAACAAAAAAGATGAGGACATTAGATGTTAGAGAATATAGAATAGTCAGTTAATTCTCGAGGGGAAACTGACTACTCAAGGTGGTATCAGCAGTGTACCATCTGGTAAAAAGGTTAACTAGACTCATCACAGAGGAGAAGGCGAGCAGCGAGAATGTGTGGTATCTGAGATGAGACATGGAGAACACTGGGTAGACAGAAGGTAGCACTGCGCTGTGAGGGGTTATACTGTAGTGGCCAAGGAGCAAGAGAGTGAGTGAGTGAGTGGGAAGAAGGGAAGAAGGGAAGGAAGGTGTGGAGGGAGGGAGGGAGATATGGAGGGAGTGAGGAACGGCGGAAGGGAGGAAGAGAGGGTGCGGAAGGAAGGGAGGGAGGGAGGGAGGGAGGGATTACAGATTAGAAGAATGCAGGACAGTGATGTAACTCATATGTGACACATTTCTCTCCCTCAGTCTTTCATAATTTCAAACATATTATTAATTGTTTGGGAAACATTAGTGGTTTGGTTTGTATTTGCAGTTTCCAAACCCAAATCCTAACCATAACTATTTGGAGATTCAAATACCACCTGATCCTGTACAGCGGTTAGAAGCCACTTCTACACAACTATTCCCCCTTTTTGCAGTGGTTGTAAACACTGGGTCATCAATAATCATAACCGAGGCATGAGGAATATCGAATATAAGTGATGCATGCATCGTAAGGCTGTAGATTTGCAAAGATTGAGGTTTTATCTACCAGACACACAAACAATAAGCCTGCTGTGTCATTTTGACTGATATTGACAGATGGCTAGGCCACCGAGGTAACAGTCATTAGAATAGGGTTTATTGCTGTGGGAAATACAGGACCCAAATGATTATGTGTCAATTTTGCCATGTGGCACTGCAGGGCATCACAACGCAGAGAAATCACAAGGATTTGTAAAATGAATAAGCTCACATTTGCAGATAACACCCTGCTTGCCTGCTGTCTGGCTGACACAATGGGTAATGTGATGCCAACAATGATTTCTTTCTACAGAGCAGACACTGTCATTCAAAGGTGGTAAATACCCTCATTGGTGAGACTGATTGACTGAATAGGAATGTCAATTCAAGATGGGATCTTCACGGGTTGAGTTTTTCTAAGTCCGTAGCCTGATTTACATATCCATGGACTGAAATCCAATGGTTTTCTCAGCATCTATGTTGAGACCCATGGACACTTCTACTGGTGTAACTGAGTAGGCCCTGTGAATCCCCCTCTCTGGGTGAGAACGTTCTATTCCTAACGACAACAAAAGCATTCTCCAGTCCATTTCCACTTCCACATGTCCAAATAGCATGGTATTGCAGACTGACTGGTCTCTTTCTATCTCTCTCTCGCTGTCTCTCTCTCTCTCTCTCTCTCTGTCTCTCACTCTCTGTGTCTCTGTGTCTCGTTCTCTCTGTGTCTCGCTCTCTCTGTGTCTCTCTCTCTCTGTGTCTCTCTCTCTCTGTGTCTCTCTCTCTCTGTGTCTCTCTTTCTCTGTGTCTCTCTCTCTCTGTGTCTCTCTATGTGTCACTCTCTGTGTCACTCTCTCGGTGTCTCTCTCTCTGTGTCTCTCTCTGTCTATCTCTCTGTCTCTGTCTCTGTCTCTCTCTCTGTCCCTCTCTCTCTCTGTCTCCATCTCTGTGTCTTTCTCTGTCTCTCTCTCTGTGTCTCTCTCTCTCTGTCTCTCTCTCTATATATATATATATATATCAATGTCTCTCTGTCTCTCTCTCTGTGTCTCTGTCTCTCAGTGTCTCTCTCTGTGTTTCTCTCTGTTCCCAGCTCACTGGGGACATTTATCACACTCAAAAAGCCATAAAAGAGGCAGGTGGCCCCACGATGAATAGCTACCATCACTTGGTGAGGCACGACACAATAACAGACCCCCGACTGAGACAAACATGAAGCCATTCACATCAGCATTGCCGAAAACTTTATCATCTCTGCAACTATAAATCTCTCTGAAAACGTAATCATCTCCGCATCTATAAATCTCTCTGAAAACGTAATCATCTCTGCAACTATAAATCTCTCTGATAACGTAATCATCTCCACAACTATAAATCTCTCTGATATCGTAATCATCTCCGCAACTATAAATCTCTCTGAAAACGTAATCATCTCTGCAACTATAAATCTCTCTAAAAACGTAATCATCTCTGTAACTATAAATCTCTCTGAAAACGTAATTATCTCTGCAACTATAAATCTATCTGAAAATGTAATCATCTCTGCAAATATACATATTTTTGAAGACTTAATCATCTCTGCAACTATAAATCTCTCTGAAAATGTAATCATCTCTGCAACTATAAATCTCTCTGAAAAGCTAATCATCTCTGCAACTATAAATCTCTCTGAAAACGTAATCATGTCTGTAAATATAAATCTCTCTGAAAATGTAATCATCTCTGCAACTATAAATCTCTCTGAAAATGTAATCATCTCTGCAACTACAAATCTCTCTGAAAACGTAATCATCTCTGCAACTATAAATCTCTCTGAAAACGTAATCATCTCTGCAACTATAAATCTCTCTGAAAACATAATTATCTCTGTAACTATAAGTCTCTCTGAAAATGTGTCATAAGATCATCTGTCAGATGTGTCTTCTAATTGTAAAGTGTCTATCATTGTTGTGGTTATGAGAGAGTAGTATGTGAAGCAGTTCAGCGGAAGCTGACTGGTGTCTGTTGCTGTTCACAGTGTTGTGCTAGAGATATGGAGGAAAGAGGCAATCTTCTGTGATCTGTTTACGGGCCGTCTCATTGCTCTCATCCATTCAGGAGATACAGTAATGATTAGCTTTGTCAATTCCAATTTGCTGATACTTTAATCAATATGCCATTCTTTACCAGCAGGAGATGCCGTGGGAGAGGCAGTTCCCTAATGGAAAATTACAGTTTCCTTATATGTGGCTCAAAGTGATTAATGGGATCTCCGAGACGACAGGGAGGTGGTTGAAAAGGAAACGACGATGAACAAACATGCGCCTTCGTCATTCTACATGATCATTATTCATTATCAGGCACACAGAGTTGGCAATGGGTTGTCTGATGCGTTCTTGGCTCAACCAACAGAAAGTCAGCGCTGTCAGTGGCTTTCTGAAACAGACATAAATACATACAATTCAGGGGTAACGCTGTGCCGAAATACACTGTCCCGCAAAATATTGCACTTAAACACTTTGCTTTCTGAAATAGACTGCTTTCTGAAATAATCCGTTCTCTGAAATAGACTGCTTTCTGAAATAATCCGTTCTCTGAAATAGACTGCTTTCTGAAATAATCCGTTCTCTGAAATAGACTGCTTTCTGAAATAATCCGTTCTCTGAAATAGACTGCTTTCTGAAATAATCCGTTCTCTGAAATAGACTGCTTTCTGAAATAATCCGTTCTCTGAAATAGTCTACTTTCTTAAAGGCCCAATGCAGCAGTTTTTTAAATCAAAATATCAAATCATTTCTGTGTAACTGTCATGTCAGTCGGAAGAAGTGGACCAAGGCGCAGGGTGGTGAGCGTACATTATACTTTTATTTTGAATGTCGCCAACTCTCTGAAATACTCTGCTCTCTGAAATACTCTGCTCTCTGAAATACTCTGCTCTATGAAATACTCTGCTCTCTGAAATACTCTGCTCTCTGAAATACTCTGCTCTCTGAAATACTCTTATTTTTGATGCATGGGAGCATAGGTGCTCCAAACGGAGACCAAGAGTCTCATTAACTTTGCTAGACTTTGCCTCCCACCGGCCCTTAAGAGCCCCTGGATATTAGTAAGATCAGGTGCGTGGAAAGTACTTCTGCACATCATCACCAGCATCAACATTAAATCTATGACCATAACAATCAATAGCCAGCAGTGGATCCCCAGCACGGCGCCAAGAAAAGCCTCATCGAACATTGCTGAAGTACTGTATGAGGTTGATAAACAATAGCACTTGGACCAATCAGTTACAGATAGAGGAGAAGAGCCCTGCCAATTGGAATGTTTACACTGTATCGGAGTTAAAATGTGTTCAATCGGACACACCGCAAGCATGGGCAATGTTATCGGATATTGACATGAAACCACGCTCATATCCCAGATATTAGCTCATATCTCGGATAGTAGCTCATATCCCAGATAGTAGCTCATATCCCGGATAGTAGCTCATATCCCGGATAGTAGCTCATATCCCAGATATTAGCTCATATCCCGGATAGTAGCTCATATCCCAGATATTAGCTCATATCCCGGATAGTAGCTCATATCCCAGATAGTAGCTCATATCCCCGGTAGTAGCTCATATCCCAGATATTAGCTCATATCCCGGATAGTAGCTAATATCCCGGATAGTAGCTCATATCCCGGATAGTAGCTCATATCCCAGCTATTAGCTCATATCCCAGCTATTAGCTCATATCCCGGATAGTAGCTCATATCCCGGATAGTAGCTCATATCCCGGATAGTAGCTCATGTCCCAGATAGTAGCTCATATCTCGGATAGTAGCTCATATCCCAGATAATAGCTCATATCCCGGATAGTAGCTCATATCCCGGATAGTAGCTCATATCCCGGATAGTAGCTCATATCCTGGAAAGTAGCTCATATCCCGGATAGTAGCTCATATCCCGGATAGTAGCTCATATCCTGGAAAGTAACTCATATCCCGGATAGTAGCTCATATCCCGGATAGTAGCTCATATCCCGGATAGTAGCTCATATCCCGGATAGTAGCTCATATCCCGGATAGTAGCTCATATCCCAGCTATTAGCTCATATCCCAGCTATTAGCTCATATCCCGGATAGTAGCTCATATCCCGGATAGTAGCTCATATCCCGGATAGTAGCTCATATCCCGGATAGTAGCTCATATCCTGGAAAGTAGCTCATATCCCGGATAGTAGCTCATATCCCGGATAGTAGCTCATATCCCAGATAGTAGCTCATATCCCGGATAGTAGCTCATATCCTGGAAAGTAGCTCATATCCCGGATAGTAGCTCATATCCCAGATAGTAGCTCATATCCCGGATAGTAGCTCATATCCCGGATAGTAGCTCATATCCTGGAAAGTAGCTCATATCCCGGATAGTAGCTCATATCCCGGATAGTAGCTCATATCCTGGAAAGTAGATCATATCCCAGATAGTAGCTCATATCCCGGATAGTAGCTCATATCCTGGAAAGTAGCTCATATCCCGGATAGTAGCTCATATCCCGGATAGTAGCTCATATCCCAGATATTAGCTCATATCCCGGATAGTAGCTCATATCCCAGATATTAGCTCATATCCCGGATAGTAGCTCATATCCCAGATATTAGCTCATATCCCGGATAGTAGCTCATATCCCAGATAGTAGCTCATATCCCCGGTAGTAGCTCATATCCCAGATATTAGCTCATATCCCGGATAGTAGCTCATATCCCGGATAGTAGCTCATATCCTGGAAAGTAACTCATATCCCAGATAGTAGCTCATATCCCGGATAGTAGCTCATATCCCGGAAAGTAGCTCATATCCCGGATAGTAGCTCATATCCCGGATAGTAGCTCATATCCTGGAAAGTAGATCATATCCCAGATAGTAGATCATATCCCGGATAGTAGCTCATATCCTGGAAAGTAGCTCATATCCCGGATAGTAGCTCATATCCCAGATATTAGCTCATATCCCGGATAGTAGCTCATATCCCAGATATTAGCTCATATCCCGGATAGTAGCTCATATCCCGGATAGTAGCTCATATCCCAGATAGTAGCTCATATCCCGGATAGTAGCTCATATCCTGGAAAAGTAGCTCATATCCCGGATAGTAGCTTATATCCCGGATAGTAGCTCATATCCTGGAAAGTAGCTCATATCCCGGATAGTAGCTCATATCCCAGATATTAGCTCATATCCCGGATAGTAGCTCATATCCCAGATATTAGCTCATATCCCGGATAGTAGCTCATATCCCGGATAGTAGCTCATATCCCAGATAGTAGCTCATATCCCGGATAGTAGCTCATATCCTGGAAAAGTAGCTCATATCCCGGATAGTAGCTTATATCCCGGATAGTAGCTCATATCCTGGAAAGTAGATCATATCCCGGATAGTAGCTGATATCCCGGATAGTAGCTCATATCCCAGATAGTAGCTCATATCTCGGATAGTAGCTCATATCCCAGATAATAGCTCATATCCCGGATATTAGCTCATATCCCGGATAGTAGCTCATATCCCGGATAGTAGCTCATATCCTGGAAAGTAGCTCATATCCCGGATAGTAGCTCATATCCCGGATAGTAGCTCATATCCCGGAAAGTAACTCATATCCCGGATAGTAGCTCATATCCCAGATAGTTGCTCATATCCCGGATAGTAGCTCATATCCCGGATAGTAGCTCATATCCCGGATAGTAGCTCATATCCCGGATAGTAGCTCATATCCCAGATAGTAGCTCATATCCCGGATAGTAGCTCATATCCCGGATAGTAGCTCATATCCCGGATAGTAGCTCACATCCCGGATAGTAGCTCATATCCCAGATAGTAGCTCATATCACGGATAATTGCTCATATCCCGGATAATAGCTTATATGTCAGATAGTAGCTCATATCCCAGATAGTAGTTCATATCCCGGATAGTAGCTCATATCCCAGATAGTAGCTCATATCCCGGAAAGTACCTCATTTCCCGCTTAAGGTCTTAAGCACATTTGCTATCCCGCTCATGAGCATCCCTGTATCCATGAATAAACAAAATATTTATAATTTAAGTTAATATGGGTCAAATGAAATAGTAACTGCAATAGTGACACTGAATGTAGGCCTATAACCTCTCACATGTAGAGCATATTAATATGAACTCCTGCAGAATTATGCATTTCTTGCAGTAAAATTATACAACACATTTAAATTTTGTCTCAGGAAGAGAGTGGAGAATTATGATTCATTACTTTCAGCATCTCTTGAGAAAATGCGAATTCGGTGTTGTGTTATCTGTGACTCTGTTATGCAAGCAGACAGTATTTCAACCACATAAAATATGCACCCAAGACGAACTGAAGTCTTATCAGAAACGTGTTTCATCATTTTCTCAACTTTTCATTTCCTTAAAACCGGTCAAACTGACGACATTTGGGTATTTTCCACAGGACCAATCTTTCCAGGTATCGTTTTCTCCCCGGTCCCCAAACCAAACAGACAACTTTACCCGTGTTAACTAGATTACGAATGCATTGGTGTGCATGTAAAAGTGGTCACTGATTGAATTGAATAGGTTTTGGTGTTCACGTTTCGAGATGTCTTGATCATTTGAATATGCTCTGACAGAGAGTTATGGGTAAGTTCCAAAGCGTGAAAAGGAGAGAAACTGATTCATTAAAAACTTTCACTGAGCATAACATAAATGTTGTGTTGAGTTGATCCCATAAGTCATTGGGTTCAAGGAGCATCGTTCGGTCTCTGAATATTTTTGCTGGAATGATCAAGGAACGTTCCTGGAGTAAATTCTCTCTGTCATAATGCTGGAATGAAAATACCAATGACATTTTCTACCTGTGAGAGAGGTCTCCGCCATTCTTGATTTTATACATTTTTCACCAGCACCTTGAAGACACAAGCCCTCCCTCACTCCTCTGCTTGCTCCTCTTGTCTTGGGCTCTCTGCTAAATGTTTAATAGCTTGTTGCTTTGCTGTCATCCCTCTCACATCCCAGTCCCAAAGTGCTGTGCAAAGCTGCAGAGATGCCTGGTACTCCACCTCTCATTTTTCTCACATAGCTTCTAATGGAGCACCGGGGTGAGGGAGTAGGGAGCTATTTCACGCAGGAATCAATTTGTGGGCCGGCCCAGGCTACTTGCCTTATCCCTCACATTTTTCAACAGATATTTAGAAATGTTCTGTTATCGATATTGTGTGTGTGTGTGTGTGTGTGTGTGTGTGTGTGTGTGTGTGTGTGTGTGTGTGTGTGTGTGTGTTTGCAAATGTTAAACAGAATAAACCAAATAACCTTGTCCATTGACCTCATTGACCTCGTCCATTGCCCCATTGCCCTCGTCCATTGATTCCATTGCCCTCGTCCATTGCCCCATTGCCCTCGTCCATTGATCCCATTGCCCTCGTCCATTGATCCCATTGCCCTCGTCCATTGATCCCATTGCCCTCGTCCATTGATCCCATTGCCCTCGTCCATTGATCCCATTTCCCTCGTCCATTGATCCCATTGCCCTCGTCCATTGATCCCATTGCCCTCGTCCATTGATCCCATTTCCCTCGTCCATTGATCCCATTGCCCTCGTCCATTGATCCCATCGACCTCGGCCATTGATCCCATTTCCCTCGTCCATTGATCCCTTTGCCCTCGTCCTTTGATCCCATTGACCTCGGCCATTGATCCCATTTCCCTCGTCCATTGATCCCATTTCCCTCGTCCATTGATCCCATTTCCCTCGTCCATTGATCCCATTTCCCTCGTCCATTGATCCCATTGCCCTCGTCCATTGATCCCATTGACCTCGGCCATTGATCCCATTTCCCTCGTCCATTGATCCCATTGCCCTCGTCCATTGATCCCATTTCCCTCGTCCATTGATCCCATTGCCCTCGTCCATTGATCCCATTGCCCTCGTCCATTGATCCCATTGCCCTCGTCCATTGATCCCATTGCCCTCGTCCATTAATCCCATTTCCCTCGTCCATTGATCCCATTGCCCTCGGCCATGGACACATAAGCCTTATCGAGCAAGTGGGAGGTGCTAACATGCTGCCTCAAATGTCCTTAGAGAGTGGTTACTCTATTCCTCGCAACAACCAACGACTAAACGCCCCACCTCGAACACGCTGCGACTGCGTCTATTTATCATCTGCACAGATGATGCACAGAAAACAAGCCGTAACGCCATGAGACAAGGCCGTGCCCTCAGTTCTCTCGCCCACCATAAGACACTTACACAGCTGCACTTGCCTCCTGACCCCAAACCCAAATGTGACACTTTCCACATTCCTATATTCAGCTCACACACACACACACACACACACACACACACACACACACACACACCTTCTCTGGGCTTCACGTATGAGGAGGTGTCATGCTGAGGTATTGAAAGACGAGTGATTTTCATGACGTTTCTTAAGAAGTAGGTATGCGATTAACCAGATTTCTTCCAAGCACAATGTCCTTCGAGTGTTTTGTTTTTCAGCACTAAGTATTCATTGAAGAATTGAATCTCATTTACCCAACGGTTCTGAGGTTGCGTGTTTTCAAATGAAGGTGCTCCAGTCTATTATAAGAACGCGACTGTGGCTGCCAAAATGACAGTCAGCACGATGAAGAGGGTAGTCCCCTGGGGGTGGTTAGATATGACACTCTTGACTATTCCAATTTGTTCAAGTGGATGTAATATTCAATACAGGGAAACGTACTGCAGGGTATACAGTATGTTACAAACAATATGGTGGCATTTAGGTTACCACTATCAGTTGCATACTAAATTCACTTGTTGAGAATCCATTCGCCAATCTTGATCATGGTTTGACTTTTACTAGACATTATCAAATTACGTGAGTCAACTCATAGCTGTCTCTGAAAAAAAAACTCTACTTATCTCATAGCTTTCTCTACTCATCTCATAGCTGTCTCTACTTATCTCATAGCTGTCTCTACCCATCTCATAGCTGTCTCAGAAAAAAAACTCTACTTATCTCATAGCTTTCTCGGAAAAAAAACCTCTACTTATCTCATAGCTGTCTCTACTCATCTCATAGCTGTCTGGGAAAAAAAACCTCTACTTATCTCATAGCTGTCTCTACTCATCTCATAGCTGTCTCTACTCATCTCATAGCTGTCTCGGGAAAAAAAAACTCTACTTATCTCATAGCTGTCTCTACTCATCTCATAGCTGTCTCTACTCATCTCATAGCTGTCTCGGAAAAAAACCCTCTACTTATCTCATAGCTGTCTCTACTCATCTCATAGCTGTCTCTACTTATCTCATAGCTGTCTCTACTCAACTCATAGCTGTCTCTGAAAAAAACCCTCTACTTATCTCATAGCTGTCTCTACTCAACTCATAGCTGTCTCTACTTATCTCATATCTGTCTCTACTCATCTCATAGCTGTCTCGGAAAAAAACCCTCTACTTATCTCATAGCTTTCTCTACTCAACTCATAGCTGTCTCTACTTATCTCATATCTGTCTCTACTCATCTCATAGCTGTCTCGGAAAAAAACCCTCTACTTATCTCATAGCTTTCTCTACTCAACTCATAGCTGTCTCTACTTATCTCATATCTGTCTCTACTCATCTCATAGCTGTCTCGGGAAAAAAACCCTCTACTAATCTCATAGCTTTCTCTACTCATCTCATAGCTGTCTCTACTCATCGCATAGCTGTCTCTACTCATCTCATAGCTGTCTCTACTCATCTCATAGCTGTCTCTACTTATCTCATAGCTGTCTCTACTCATCTCATAGCTGTCTCTACTTATCTCATAGCTGTCTCTACTCATCTCATAGCAGTCTCTACTTATCTCATTGCTGTCTACTTATCTCATAGCTGTCTCTACTTATCTCATAGCTGTCTCTACTTATCTCATAGCTGTCTCTACTCATCTCATAGCTGTCTCTACTCATCTCATAGCTGTCTCTACTTATCTCATAGCTGTCTCTACTTATCTCATAGCTGTCTCTACTTATCTCATAGCTGTCTCTACTCATCTCATAGCTGTCTCTACTCATCTCATAGCTGTCTCTACTTATCTCATAGCTGTCTCTACTTATCTCATAGCTGTCTCTACTTATCTCATAGCTGTCTCTACTCATCTCATAGCTGTCTCTACTTATCTCATAGCTGTCTCTACTTATCTCATAGCTGTTTCTACTTATCTCATAGCTGTCTCTACTTATCTCATAGCTGTCTATAAAACCATCTACTTATCTCATAGCTGTTTCTACTTATCTCATAGCTGTCTCTACTTATCTCATAGCTGTCTCTACTTATCTCATAGCTGTCTATAAAACCATCTACTTATCTCATAGCTGTCTCTACTTATCTCGTAGCTGTCTACTTATCTCATAGCTGTCTCTACTTATCTCATAGCTGTCTATAAAACCATCTACTTATCTCATAGCTGTTTCTACTTATCTCATAGCTGTCTCTACTTATAGCTACTTATCTACTTATCTCATAGCTGTCTATAAAACCATCTACTTATCTCATAGCTGTCTCTGCTTATCTCATAGCTGTCTATAACCCTATCTACGTATCTCACAGCGTTCTATAAAACCATCTACTTATCTCATAGCTGTCTCTACTTATCTCATAGCTGTCTATAAAACCATCTACTTATCTCATAGCTGTCTCTACTTATCGCATAGCTGTCTATAACCCTATCTACTTATCTCACAGCTGTCTCTCCTTATCTCATAGCTGTCTATAAAACCATCTACCTCAGTGTCTGTTCCTAGTTCATATTCCAGTACATTCAGTCAAATTCAAAATGGGGTCCTTTCGATAATTTGAAGCTTATGTAAGGATGGGTCTCTTTATGTGGTGATCCAGGATAAAAGCCTTACCTCAATGTCTGCTGCAAAGAGAGGACTGTGAAGAATGAGAGAGGGGGAGAGACACAGAGAGAGAGACAGAAAGAGAGGGGGAGAGAGTGGGAGAGAGAGAGAGGGAGACAGAGAGACAGGGAGAGGGAGAGAGAGGGATACAGAGAGAGACAGAGAGACAGAAACAGAGAGAAAGACAGGGAGAGAGGGAAACTAAGAGAGAGACAGGGAGAGAGACAGAGAGCGAGGGAGACAGAGCGACAGGGAGAGAGAGAGGGATACAGAGAGAGAGACACAGAGAGAGAGAATCTAAGAGAAAGACAGGGGGAGAGAGGGAAACTAAGAGAGAGACAGGGAGAGAGACAGAGAGAGTGGGAGAGAGAGCGAGGGAGACAGAGAGACAGGGAGAGAGAGAGAGAGGGATACAGAGAGAGAGACACAGAGAGAGAGAATCTAAGAGAAAGACAGGGAGAGAGGGAAACTAAGAGAGAGACAGGGAGAGAGACAGAGAGCGAGGGAGACAGAGAGACAGGGAGAGAGAGAGAGAGAGAGAGAGGGATACAGAGAGAGAGACACAGAGAGAGAGAATCTAAGAGAAAGACAGGGAGAGAGAGGGAAACTAAGAGAGAGACAGGGAGAGAGACAGAGAGCGAGGGAGACAGAGAGACAGGGAGAGAGAGAGAGAGAGAGAGGGATACAGAGAGAGAGACACAGAGAGAGAGAATCTAAGAGAAAGACAGGGAGAGAGAGGGAAACTAAGAGAGAGACAGGGAGAGAGACAGAGAGAGTGTGCGAGAGAGCGAGAGCGAGAGAAGGAATAGAGAAATCATGAAATAATCCTTTAGTGCTGTTGCGGCGATAGTGCGCAACTTCCCTCCCATTTGTAGGCAAGGTTAGAAGCTCAGGCAAAAGAAAGCAAGACTGTACTCATTGAGACAACCAGATGGTCGTTCACTTACAGATATTGAGATATCATTTGCCATGAATGACAGTCAGACACAGCAGTCTAGTGTACCATGCCTGCAGACTGTAGGTACATGAAATATAGGTATCACTCCTAGAGTTGCCTAGCAACTCATGCCAAAAGGCTCTGCACTCTTTTAAAGCCTCACAACTGTCAAAAAATCCCATATATTGCCTGAGTCATGTCAAACGGATTGAAGCAAAATACACAAACACCTTTGAGAATCGTTCAGACTGATAGCAATGAAAGTTTGCTCGTCAAACTGCAATGACATCCCCGCTGGCAATGCCAGCAGCATGTTACACGGATGGTGTAAAACACAGTTTACCATCATTAGTCTTCTCCGGTGTGAAACGTGGAGCTTGGGTTGCAACACATGTAACGACAAGGATGCTTGTAACAGTTGAATAGTCTGTCAAAATGCCTAGAAGATTGGAGGTCGATACGTGATGTCAGAGTAAGTGGCCATAGAACGGTCACAAAACGATCGGTCAGATGTTATGTTCACAAGAAAAAGGTGGCCAGACGAGAGAACCATTTTCTGTCACTCTCCTAAAACAAGTGTTCGAATAGACATCCCAGAACAAGCATCCTTTGGAAGGAGATACAGTGCCTTGCGAAAGTATTCGGCCCCCTTGAACTTTGCGACCTTTTGCCACATTTCAGGCTTCAAACATAAAGATATAAAACTGTATTTTTTTGTGAAGAATCAACAACAAGTGGGACACAATCATGAAGTGGAACGACATTTATTGGATATTTCAAACTTTTTTAACAAATCAAAAACTGAAAAATTGGGTGTGCAAAATTATTCAGCCCCCTTAAGTTAATACTTTGTAGCGCCACCTTTTGCTGCGATTACAGCTGTAAGTCGCTTGGGGTATGTCTCTATCAGTTTTGCACATCGAGAGACTGAAAAGTTTTTTTCCCATTCCTCCTTGCAAAACAGCTCGAGCTCAGTGAGGTTGGATGGAGAGCATTTGTGAACAGCAGTTTTCAGTTCTTTCCACAGATTCTCGATTGGATTCAGGTCTGGACTTTGACTTGGCCATTCTAACACCTGGATATGTTTATTTTTGAACCATTCCAATGTAGATTTTGCTTTATGTTTTGGATCATTGTCTTGTTGGAAGACAAATCTCCGTCCCAGTCTCAGGTCTTTTGCAGACTCCATCAGGTTTTCTTCCAGAATGGTCCTGTATTTGGCTCCATCCATCTTCCCATCAATTTTAACCATCTTACCTGTCCCTGCTGAAGAAAAGCAGGCCCAAACCATGATGCTGCCACCACCATGTTTGACAGTGGGGATGGTGTGTTCAGGGTGATGAGCTGTGTTGCTTTTACGCCAAACATAACGTTTTGCATTGTTGCCAAAAAGTTCAATTTTGGTTTCATCTGACCAGAGCACCTTCTTCCACATGTTTGGTGTGTCTCCCAGGTGGCTTGTGGCAAACTTTAAACGACACTTTTTATGGATATCTTTAAGAAATGGCTTTCTTCTTGCCACTCTTCCATAAAGGCCAGATGTGTGCAATATATGATGTGCAATATATGATGTGTGTTGTCCTATGGTCAGAGTCTCCCACCTCAGCTGTAGATCTCTGCAGTTCATCCAGAGTGATCATGGGCCTCTTGGCTGCATCTCTGATCAGTCTTCTCCTTGTATGAGCTGAAAGTTTAGAGGGACGGCCAGGTCTTGGTAGATTTGCAGTGGTCTGATACTCCTTCCATTTCAATATTATCGCTTGCACAGTGCTCCTTGGGATGTTTAAAGCTTGGGAAATCTTTTCGTATCCAAATCCGGCTTTAAACTTCTTCACAACAGTATCTCGGACCTGCCTGGTGTGTTCCTTGTTCTTCATGATGCTCTCTGCGCTTTTAACGGACCTCTGAGACTATCACAGTGCAGGTGCATTTATACGGAGACTTAATTACACACAGGTGGATTGTATTTATCATCATTAGTCATTTAGGTCAACATTGGATCATTCAGAGATCCTCACTGAACTTCTGGAGAGAGTTTTCTGCACTGAAAGTAAAGGGGCTGAATAATTTTGCACGCCCAATTTTTCAGTTTTTGATTTGTTAAAAAAGTTTGAAATATCCCATAAATGTCGTTCCACTTCATGATTGTGTCCCACTTGTTGTTGATTCTTCACAAAAAAATACAGTTTTATATCTTTATGTTTGAAGCCTGAAATGTGTCAAAAGGTCGCAAAGTTCAAGGGGGCCGAATACTTTCGCAAGGCACTGTAAGTAGAAGTTAAGTAGGAGGAAAATAGGATATAGGTTCTTTAATAAGTAGGAGATAAACGCTTACAATCCTACTCTTTTGTATCAAAGCCTACTATTTAATATCCAAAATATATATTTTTTTACACCAGTTACAAACATACACATATGAATGACAAACAATAACTACATCTCATCACACCCCATCCCTAGAACAATGACTACATCTCATCTGCCCAGACCCACATGCTCACACACCCCATCCCTAGAACAATGACTACATCTCATCTGCCCAGACCCACATGCTCACACCCCCCATCCCTAGAACAATGACTCCATCTCATCTGCCCAGACCCACATGCTCACACCCCCCATCCCTAGAACAATGACTCCATCTCATCTGCCCAGACCCACATGCTCACACCCCCCATCCCTAGAACAATGACTCCATCTCATCTGCCCAGACCCACATGCTCACCCCCCATCCCTAGAACAATGACTCCATCTCATCTGCCCAGACCCACATGCTCACACTCCCCATCCCTAGAACAATGACTACATCTCATCTGCCCAGACCCACATGCTCACACACCCATCCCTAGAACAATGACTACATCTCATCACACCCCATCCCTAGAACAATGACTACATCTCATCACACCCCATCCCTAGAACAATGACTACATCTCATCTGCCCAGACCCACATGCTCACCACACCCCCCATCCCTAGAACAATGACTACATCTCATCACACCCCATCCCTAGAACAATGACTCCATCTCATCTGCCCAGACCCACATGCTCACACCCCCCATCCCTAGAACAATGACTCCATCTCATCTGCCCAGACCCACATGCTCACCCCCCATCCCTAGAACAATGACTACATCTCATCACACCCCATCCCTAGAACAATGACTACATCTCATCTGCCCAGACCCACATGCTCACACTCCCCATCCCTAGAACAATGACTCCATCTCATCTTCCCAGACCCACATGCTCACACCCCCCATCCCTAGAACAATGACTACATCTCATCTGCCCAGACCCACATGCTCACACTCCCCATCCCTAGAACAATGACTCCATCTCATCTGCCCAGACCCACATGCTCACCCCCCATCCCTAGAACAATGACTCCATCTCATCTGCCCAGACCCACATGCTCACCACACCCCCCATCCCTAGAACAATGACTACATCTCATCACACCCCATCCCTAGAACAATGACTACATCTCATCTGCCCAGACCCACATGCTCACACACCCCATCCCTAGAACAATGACTACATCTCATCTGCCCAGACCCTTATGCTCACACACCCATCCCTAGAACAATGACTACATCTTATCTGCCCAGACCCACATGCTCACCACACCCCCCATCCCTAGAACAATGACTACATCTCATCACACCCCATCCCTAGAACAATGACTACATCTCATCTGCCCAGACCCTTATGCTCACACACCCCATCCCTAGAACAATGACTCCATCTCATCTGCCCAGACCCACATGCTCACACCCCCCATCCCTAGAACAATGACTCCATCTCATCTGCCCAGATGGGGGATCCCTAGAACAATGACTACATCTCATCTGACCAGACCCACATGCTCACACCCCCCATCCCGCAAAAAAGTTTTCAAACAGCTAATTGGTTCCTAGAAGTACAATTTTGAAAAGAATTGTCCGCGTTGCCCGCTCGAAGGCTAGCACGTACAATCTGTCAGCAATGTTCCACTAGCTATGAACCCCATTGTATCCGCGCCTGTACAGCTTGTCTCGCTGTGTGCAATTTGAAAAATACTCCTGCCCTTGCGTGGCACAAGCGTCACAGTTTCAAAGTCAGCTTAGGGACAAAGCAGCACTTGCATTACGTTGTGGCACTTCTTACACGTGGAACATACTGCTCCATTTTTAGTGCAATGTTGAAAAGCTGATTAGCGCTCCACTGTGTTAGCACCATGTGCCTCTGTTGGCCCACACAGCTGATGCTACTGCCTCCCCCATCGCTGTACTGGTTCCTCTGTGCCAGGGTAAGCTGCCACTAATTACCCATGCTATGGTTACCGGGGCTTGGGGGGGGGGGCAGGGAAGAGAGGGTGTGGGAAGGGTTGAGGGAAGGACAAGCTCCTGTTGGAGACGGAGTTGTCAAAAATAGATGACTTCATTCTTCCCCTCTTACCATTGTTTATCCCTTTTTCTTTCATTGTGGGTGAAATGTGACTTTGGCAAACTTGTGTAGCGCTGTAGTGCACTTCCTTCCAGGTGATCACCTTTTCAGGGGATATAGTGACTTAATAACAAGACTAGCGACAACATCTTCACAACTGCACACAATTAATCATGACCTGGAGCATCACAACAGGACAACAAAAGGGATTTCAAAGAGCCATCGATCTGGATCTGAACACGACGAGCGCAACATCACTCTCAAATCTGTCCCAAATCCACAGCCCTCATCCTCATCTCCATCTCATAAAGTACACCAGCCTGCCAGCGCTCACAGAAGAGAAACCGGACCGTGGCCAAGAGAGATTACGGTCCTCTGAGGCAATCAATACGAAATGCACCTGCTATTTCAGAATGAAACCCATTGAGAATATGTATTCTGTGGTTTCCCAAATGAAGCGCATGCACACCAGATATTCAAATGACTGGAGCTGTGTAAAGAAAAGAGTGTCTCATTGTCTCCCACAAAATGAGAGAAAGTGAGCAAATCAACAAATAACTGGTGATTGATGACAGAAAATCTATGGATTCTATCTGAATTGTCATGAGGAGAGAGAAAGAGAGAAGGAGAACGAGAGAAGGAGAAAGAGAGGAGAGAGAAGGAGAAAGAGAGAAGGAGAACGAGGGAGCGTTTGACAAACGATTCAACTCCTCTCTGCTTTGTCCGCCCACCTCTCCTCCAAACGACAAGCAACTTCTCGCCGCCCGTTGGCCTACTTTTGGCCGTGCGGAAGTACAAAATGTGAACGGCTCCTCTTACCTTTCTCCTGGCTGAGGCTTCGGATATTGCCGGAATTGTCCATGCTGTACTATCCCCTGAAGAACAGGCTCCATTGTGCTGCTAAAACTGAGCCGGAGAGGCTGGGTTCTCCTGGACTCCCATCAGGGGGGTCACTGATCTCAGGCAGGAGGAAGACAGGCAGGAGAAGGACAGGCAGGAGGAAGACAGGCAGGAGGAGGACAGGGTTATGCCGTGTCCAATGGGTGTCATCACAGAGGTGAGGAAACTGAGTCAAAGTACCTATCTATCTCTTGATCTATGTCCCTTGGAGTACAGCTTCCTCTCTAGTTCTCACAAGCCATTCCCCATTGCCCGCCCGCCCTCTCTCTCCCTCCCTCTCTCTCTCTCTCTCCCTCAGAAAACTTGGCAGGCAGTCAAGCAGGCAGGTCGCAACCGAGACACAGTGGTATGGTGTGCGCTACGGTATAGTTCTTTATTGTACTGGTGGGGGGAGCGAGGAACGCCCGGAGAGCCTGGGGAGTGTGCTCAGAGCAGTCAGCCTCTCACAGCACTCGAGAGCCTTCGCTCTGCTCACAGATCACCTTGGAGTCGAAGAGCTAGAGAGAGAGGGGGGGAGGGGGTGACAGAATAAGCGCAAGAAAGAGAAAAAGGAAGAAAGAGAGGGAGAGAAATAAAGGGGGACGGAACATGCGGGAGAGAGAGAGAGAGACAGAGAGAGAGAGAGAGAGAGAGAGACAGGGAGAGACAGAGAGAGACAGGGAGAGACAGAGAGAGAGAGAGACAGAGAGAGAGAGAGACAGAGAGAGACAGAGAGAGACAGAGAGAGAGAGAGACAGGGAGAGACAGGGAGAGACAGAGAGAGACAGGGAGAGACAGAAAGAGAGAGAGAGAGAGAGAGAGAGAGAGAGATAGGCACTAGGTGTCTGTGATTTCTCAGCAGGAGTGAGTTTTGGCACACATGCATTATTCAGGGCAGAGCTGCTGAGGGAGAGAGAGAGAGGGAGAGGGGAGAGAGGAGTGTGGATGGGTGTGTCCCAGGGCTGTGGTGTGTGGTAGGCAGAGGGAAAGAGAGGAACATAGGGGGGGGGGGGACGAGATCTGGGACTGCTCTACTACCCCTCACCCTGGGTTGGACAGGGCACTGCTCTACTACCCCTCACCCTGGGTTGGACAGGGCACTGCTCTACTACCCCTCACCCTGGGTTGGACAGGGCACTGCTCTACTACCCCTCACCCTGAGTTGGACAGGGCACTGCTCTACTACCCCTCACCCTGAGTTGGACAGGGCACTGCTCTACTACCCCTCACCCTGGGTTGGACAGGGCACTGCTCTACTACCCCTCACCCTGGGTTGGACAGGGCACTGCTCTACTACCCCTCACCCTGGGTTGGACAGGGCACTGCTCTACTACCCCTCACCCTGAGTTGGTCAGGGCATTGCTCTACAACTCTACTACCTCTCACCCTGGGTTGGACAGGGCACTGCTCTACACCTCTACTACCCCTCACCCTGAGTTGGACAGGGCACTGCTCTACTACCCCTCACCCTGGGTTGGACAGGGCACTGCTCTACTACCCCTCACCCTGAGTTGGTCAGGGCATTGCTCTACAACTCTACTACCTCTCACCCTGGGTTGGACAGGGCACTGCTCTACAACTCTACTACCCCTCACCCTGGGTTGGACAGGGCACTGCTCTACAACTCTACTACCCCTCACCCTGGGTTGGACAGGGCACTGCTCTACAACTCTACTACCCCTCACCCTGAGTTGGACAGGGCACTGCTCTACAACTCTACTACCTCTCACCCTGGGTTGGACAGGGCACTGCTCTACAACTCTACTACCTCTCACCCTGAGTTGGACAGGGCACTGCTCTACAACTCTACTACCCCTCACCCTGAGTTGGACAGGGCACTGCTCTACAACTCTACTACCCCTCACCCTGAGTTGGACAGGGCACTGCTCTACAACTCTACTACCCCTCACCCTGAGTTGGACAGGGCACTGCTCTACAACTCTACTACCCCTCACCCTGAGTTGGACAGGGCACTGCTCTCCACCACTACTGTGGGTTGTATATAATGACCCCAAATATACATAAAATGTACAAATCTTGCTTCAAATAGGTCAATTCCGATAATACCATGAGAAACTGGCTATATATAATTTGTGGGTAAGCCTGAAATAAATAAATAAATGATGTATTTTATCGTAATTTGCGACCATGAATTGTGTTTTTACTGTATAGCTGACTATGTTATTCAAGTTCAATGTACATCACCTCAAAAGTGAAAATGTGCAAAATATTAGCTTACGCTTAATATTTTCAATGCTAATACTCTTTTGTTGACGGACCAAAAGTCTGGATCATTCCCAGTTGAACCTTGTCAAAAGCACTTCGGTAACAATTGAGAAATTACATACTTGTTAGAATTAGATTTTCCTCAAATTGCTGGCATGGCATACGAGCAACATGAGACGAGTTTAAGAATAGAGAGTGGCACATTTTGGCAGAGAAACACAATGAAGATACGTCATAATATGTCGACAATAACAAAACATCTGTCCCGAACACATTTAAACTGTTCCATAAATATTACATGTCCTGTCTGGATCCAGCCGTGTTTCACGACTGCAGTGTTGCACAGAAACACAAAAACTATTTACTTTTGGCCACAGTTCACCTCTGTATCTCACCTGAACTTGCGATCAACCACATGCCAATGGCTGCCTTTGTGTACATTACAGTAGTAGGTTGTCGTGTTACAAGAGGTCTTCACGGGTCCACCCGAACCTGAATACCCGAGACAGGTCCAAAATTCTAACTTTTCCCTCTGGTCCAGGTTGGGTCCTGTTTGATTGTCATCAGGTCTCGAGTCTATGTAACTAGAGCTGATAGACTCGAATGGACCGAACCACGACTGCATAGCCTATAGCATATTTATTTTATGCTAATAAGCGTTTATAATGTATTGACTTATAGAAGGCCTAGCCAACATATAAATACCTATTCGTTAACCAGAGAAGCAACTTGGCTGATAAACGTATATTTTTTTGTCACTCATGTTCAATCGGGCCTAGTCTTCAACCGGACCCATTAGGGTATGGATTAGGTCTTGGTCTGATTGTTCTCGGGTTCGTTCGGTTCCGGATCTGACTGGTCTGATCCTCGGGCCTGTGAAGACCTCTACGTTCTACACCTCCTGCTGCTTGAGTGAGCTTCACTATGATGCAGTAACTGTGTGTTGAGTCGGGCTGTTCAACAGGCGACAGAAAGGAGAGGCGAGGTTAAGTGATGTTCATTTTTATTGGGATGAATCTTGTCATGGAGGCAGAGCTGAGCGATTTCCACTAGATGGGCCAGTGACAAAGTCAAAATTGGCTATATATATCATCCATATCAAAATCAAATAAAATTTTATTTTTCACATGCGCCGAATACAATTCACCTTACGGTGAAATGCTTACTTACAAGCCCTTAACCAACATTGCAGTTTTAAGAAAATACCAACAAACAAAAAAAGTAAAAGATAAGACTAACAAATGACAAATTATTAAAGAGCAATATATCGTCCATATAAATATCGATCGCTTCTTGGTCTTAATTTAAGGTTAGAGTTAGGCATAAGGTTAGCTCAGCTAGGGTTAGGAGCTAGGCTTAGTTTTAGGGTTAGAGTTAGGAGCTAGGCTTAGTTTTAGGGTTAGGGTTAGGAGCTAGGGTTAGGGTTAGGGTTAGGTTTAGGGTTAGGGTTAGGAGCTAGGCTTAGTTTTAAGGTTAGGGTTAGGAGCTAGGCTTAGTTTTAGGGTTAGGGTTAGGAGCTAGGTTTAGGGTTAGGGTTAGGTTTAGGAGCTAGGGTTAGGTTTAGGAGCTAGGGTTAGGTTTAGGGTTAAGGTTAGTTTTAAAATCAGATTTTATGGCTTTGTGCCTGTGCCAGCGAGAGACTACCTTACAAAGCTGCCTCCAGTACATGAGTCATCCCAAAGAACGCCAACGTGCGCGTTATTAAGAGCACTGTATGGTTCATAAGGGACAGGCTAATGTCCCCTCAGAATGAGGCTAAGGGAGACAGACCACCAGCCAGACCACCAGCCAGACCACCAGCCAGACCACCAGCCAGATCACCAGCCAGATCACCAGCCAGACCACCAGCCAGACCACCAGCCAGACCACCAGCCAGACCACAAGCCAGATCACCAGCCAGACCACCAGCCAGACCACCAGCCAGACCACCAGCCAGACCACCAGCCAGACCCACCAGCCAGATCACCAGCCAGACCACCAGCCAGACCACCAGCCAGACCACCAGCCAGACCCACTAGCCAGACCACCAGCCAGACCACCAGACAGACCCACCAGCCAGATCACCAGCCAGACCATCAGCCAGACCACCAGCCAGACCACCAGCCAGATCACCAGCCAGACCACCAGCCAGACCACCAGCTAGACCACCAGCCAGATCACTAGCCAGACCACCAGCCAGATCACCAGCCAAATCACCAGCCAGACCACCAGCCAGACCAACAGCCAGACCCACCAGCCAGACCACCAGCCAGAACCACCAGCCAGACCCACTAATGAGGGCTGGAAACAGCACGGGGGGGATGGGCTGAACATTGAGGGCTACTATGGAGCCTAAGGGTGGATCCTCAGGCGCTGTTAATCTAAAAGTTTTTGTACCTTTGTAAGTGGTGGTGCAGAGATCGTAGAAGTGGGGGAGGGGGTTGGATACATACTAGTTACACATAATTCAATCCTAATACAAATATATATATTAGGTGATTATTTAATAAGGTAGTAATAGACCATCTGTTTCCATCTCCTAAACCAATTTAAGTCAAATATCAAGTAAAAAACACACAACCTTGTTAGTGAGAAAGATGGGTAACTCTCCATTATGGGGAACTGAATTGGTTAAAGGTGCCTAGTTGGATGTAACAATGTTGAGTTCAGTGCTGGGTTGGCGGTGTAGTGCAGGTGTTGGTCCCCTGCCACTCTTAACAACCCCGCTGAGACACCATGAGGGAGTGTGAACTGCGTTGAATGAGTTCACATACTCCAACCCTTTGGTCTGTAATGAGGGGACAAGCGGTGGAACATACTCCGACCCTTTGGTCTGTAATGAGGGGACAAGAGGTGGAACATACTCCAACCCTTTGGTCTGTAATGAGGGGACAAGAGGTGGAACATACTCCGACCCTTTGGTCTGTAATGAGGGGACAATAGGTGGAACATACTCCGACCCTTTGGTCTGTAATGAGGGGACAAGAGGTGGAACATACTCCGACCCTTTGGTCTGTAATAAGGGGACAAGCGGTGGAACATACTCCGACCCTTTGGTCTGTAATGAGGGGACAAGAGTTGGAACATACTCCGACCCTTTGGTCTGTAATAAGGGGACAAGCGGTGGAACATACTCCGACCCTTTGGTCTGTAATAAGGGGACAAGAGGTGGAACATACTCCGACCCTTTGGTCTGTAATAAGGGGACAAGCGGTGGAACATACTCCAACCCTTTGGTCTGTAATGAGGGGACAAGAGGTGGAACATACTCCGACCCTTTGGTCTGTAATGAGGGGACAAGAGGTGGAACATACTCCGACCCTTTGGTCTGTAATGAGGGGACAAGAGGTGGAACATACTCCGACCCTTTGGTCTGTGATGAGGGGACAAGAGGTGGAACATACTCCAACCTTCTAGTCTGTAATGAGGGGACAAGAGGTGATATCTCAAAGTGCTGTACAGGAACCCAGCCTAAAATCCCAAACAGCAAGCTATCCCTGTTAACCCTATCCCTGTTAACACTATCCCTGTTAACCCTATCCCTGTTAACACTATCCATGTTAACCCTATCCCTGTTATTAACACTATCCATGTTAACCCTATCCCTGTTAACACTATCCATGTTAACACTATCCCTGTTAACACTATCCCTGTTAACCCTATCCATGTTAACACTATCCCTGTTAACCCTATCCATGTTAACACTATCCCTGTTAACCCTATCCCTGTTTACACTATCAATGTTAACCCTATCCCTGTTATTAACACTATCCATGTTAACCCTATCCATGTTAACACTATCCCTGTTAACCCTATCCCTGTTATTAACACTATCCATGTTAACCCTATCCCTGCTGGCACCCTGCAAAGCTCAGCTCAGGCAGCATCATCCGCAGCCACGTCTCTCTCACTTGTATTTCACATCAAGAGAGATATCCCCTTTAAGGTCTCTGTTTATGATGAATCATTCCTGGTTTTCAGCTCTGTTCTGGCCAGGTGTGGGCAATAGAGGATGCTGGTCAAAAGAAGTGTATTGCCGTGACCTCTCCCCATCACCCTGCTTCAAATGACATCCGGGTCATGCTCAGGTCAGCTCAGTCACTTTGTTTAAAGAGTAAAGGATCTACATGTTAGTGTCTAGAGTGTTGTTCTCACGGTGAGGTGTGACCTCATCTGGTCAAAACAATATGGCTGGTGGTATTGGACACAGAGTGGTCGATACCTTCCTAACCAGACCCCAGGGATGCGATGTGACAAAAGCCACAGTAGCTGATAAGAAACTGTGGACGGAGCGGCTTGGGAAGCAGGTAACATGGTGGACGGAGCGGCTTGGGACAACGCAGGTAACATGGTGGACGGAGCGGCTTGGGAAGCAGGTAACATGGTGGACGGAGCGGCTTGGGAAGCAGGTAACATGGTGGATGGAGCGGCTTGGAAAGCATGTAACATGGTGGATGGAGCGGCTTGGGAAAGTGCAGGTAACATGGTGGACGGAGCGGCTTGGGAATCATGTAACATGGTGGACGGAGCGGCTTGGGAACCAGGTAACATGGTGGACGGAGCGGCTTGGGACAACGCAGGTTACATGGTGGACGGAGAGGCTTGGGGAAGTGCAGGTAACATGGTGGACGGAGCGGCTTGGGAAGCAGGTAACATGGTGGACGGAGCGGCTTGGGAAGCAGGTAACATGGTGGACGGAGCGGCTTGGGAAGCAGGTAACATGGTGGACGGAGCGGCTTGGGAAGCAGGTAACATGGTGGACGGAGAGGCTTGGGAAGCAGGTAACATGGTGGGCGGAGCGGCTTGGGAAAACGCAGGTAACATGGTGGATGGAGCGGCTTGGGAAAACGCAGGTAACATGGTGGACGGAGCGGCTTGGGAAGCAGGTAACATGGTGGACGGAGCGGCCTAGGAAAGCGCAGGTTACATGGTGGACGGAGCGGCTTGGGAAGCAGGTAACATGGTGGACGAAGCGGCTTTGGAAGCAGGTAACATGGTGGACGGAGCGGCTTGGGAAGCAGGTAACATGGTGGACGGAGCGGCTTGGGAAGCAGGTAACATGGTGGACGGAGCGGCTTGGGAAGCAGGTAACATGGTGGACGGAGCGGCTTGGGAAGCAGGTAACATGGTGGACGGAGCGGCTTGGGAAGCAGGTAACATGGTGGACGGAGCGGCTTGGGAAGCAGGTAACATGGTGGATCGACTAAAACATCACACCGCTTTATACGCCCGGTAGGCGCTGGCGGGTCGCAGCCTCTGTGTCGAAACATTGCGATGATTGTAGCCAGGTTTGCCTTTCCTGTGTGTGGGGATAAAAACAACAACAACCACAAAAACATTGACAACCTGAAAAACACCAAGAAAAGGGCTGGAAATGGCTGCTAGTCAACTGTGAAGTGTTATCGGTTCTCTTGATTGAACAAGGCCCCAAGTCTTCACTTCTTCCTCTGATTGGAATAGGACAGAGCCTCTCACTACCACTGTGAGATATACTGTAGAATGAAGACAACTGCTGATGAAATCAAGCTGTCAGAATGATTTAACGCCTGATGTGGTTAGACTTTGACAGTCAGACCTTAAGTTTTGACAGACAACAGCAACTTACAGTATAGGTAGCATTCACAACCATGTGCTGTGCCATCTAAACAACCATTTGGAAATGAATCAGATCGACAACAATGTGCTGTGCCATCTAAACAACCATTTGGAAATGAATCAGATCGACAACCATGCTCATAGCATATGGTGGCTTAGCTACAGTTTTGAGTCATTTGAAAATACAGTGTTCGGTAAATACGTTGATCCTTGACAGTGTACAGTTTAAGCATAATAGACATAATCATGTAAACAGAGATTTAAAAAATATAATTTTGTCAAAGTTAGGGCCATAAAGCAGAAACCTACTTAGTTGATGAAAATGTTAATAGTGAAGTACAGTCTGCTTTTCACCAATGACTTACATTTTTGCAATCCCCAACCAAATGTAATACACTTTGACGTTTCTCCAGAAAGTAATGTTCGGAAGATCATTCACCAGCCCAAAACGTTATGATTTCTACCTGCATTTCTATTCACATCAATGGAGGGAGTATTAATATCAGCGACGAGGTGAGGATTCTCTCGCTCTTTCTCTCTCTGTTCTCTCTGTGCTCTCTCTGTTCTCTCTCTCTCTCTCTGTTCTTTCTCTCTCTCTCTGTGCTCTCTCTATCTGTGCTCTCTCTATCTGTGTTCTCTCTCTGTGTTTTCTCTCTCTCTCTGTCTCTCTCTCTATATATATATATACAGTGCCTTGCAAAAGTATTCGGCCCCCATGAACTTTGCGACCTTTTGCCACATTTCAGGCTTCAAACATAAAGATATAAAACTGTATTTTTTTTGTGAAGAATCAACAACAAGTGGGACACAATCATGAAGTGGAACGACATTTATTGGATATTTCAAACTTTTTTAACAAATCAAAAACTGAAAAATTGGGCGTGCAAAATTATTCAGCCCCCTTAAGTTAATACTTTGTAGCGCCAACTTTTGCTGCGATTACAGCTGTAAGTCGCTTGGGGTATGTCTCTATCAGTTTTGCACATCGAGAGACTGACATTTTTTCCCATTCCTCCTTGCAAAACAGCTCGAGCTCAGTGAGGTTGGATGGAGAGCATTTGTGAACAGCAGTTTTCAGTTCTTTCCACAGATTCTCGATTGGATTCAGGTCTGGACTTTGACTTGGCCATTCTAACACCTGGATATGTTTATTTTTGAACCATTCCATTGTAGATTTTGCTTTATGTTTTGGATCATTGTCTTGTTGGAAGACAAATCTCCATCCCAGTCTCAGGTCTTTTGCAGACTCCATCAGGTTTTCTTCCAGAATGGTCCTGTATTTGGCTCCATCCATCTACCCATCAATTTTAACCATCTTCCCTGTCCCTGCTGAAGAAAAGCAGGCCCAAACCATGATGCTGCCACCACCATGTTTGACAGTGGGGATGGTGTGTTCAGCTGTGTTGCTTTTACGCCAAACATAACGTATTGCATTGTTGCCAAAAAGTTCAATTTTGGTTTCATCTGACCAGAGCACCTTCTTCCACATGTTTGGTGTGTCTCCCAGGTGGCTTGTGGCAAACTTTAAACAACACTTTTTATGGATATCTTTAAGAAATGGTTTTCTTCTTGTCACTCTTCCATAAAGGCCAGATTTGTGCAATATACGACTGATTGTTGTCCTATGGACAGAGTCTCCCACCTCAGCTGTAGATCTTTGCAGTTCATCCAGAGTGATCATGGGCCTCTTGGCTGCATCTCTGATCAGTCTTCTCCTTGTATGAGCTGAAAGTTTAGAGGGACGGCCAGGTCTTGGTAGATTTGCAGTGGTCTGATACTCCTTCCATTTCAATATTCTCGCTTGCACAGTGCTCCTTGGGATGTTTAAAGCTTGGGAAATCTTTTTGTATCCAAATCCAGCTTTAAACTTCTTCACAACAGTATCTCGGACCTGCCTGGTGTGTTCCTTGTTCTTCATGATGCTCTCTGCGCTTTTAACGGACCTCTGAGACTATCACAGTGCAGGTGCATTTATACGGAGACTTGATTACACACAGGTGGATTGTATTTATCATCATTAGTCATTTAGGTCAACATTGGATCATTCAGAGATCCTCACTGAACTTCTGGAGAGAGTTTGCTGCACTGAAAATAAAGGGGCTGAATAATTTTGCACGCCCAATTTTTCAGTTTTTGATTTGTTAAAAAAGTTTGAAATATCCAATAAATGTCGTTCCACTTCATGATTGTGTCCCACTTGTTGTTGATTCTTCACAAAAAATATAGTTTTATATCTTTATGTTTGAAGCCTGAAATGTGGCAAAAGGTCGCAAAGTTCAAGGGGGCCAAATACTTTCGCAAGGCACTGTGTATATATATATATATATATAAATGAGAGAGAGAGAGAGAGAGAGAGAGAACCGTTCATATGACACCTAATGTTTTGTAATGAGAAGTGTGTATCCCCCTCTCTCCTCCCTGAGACTAGACTAGATCTGGTCATGTCTCTTAATGGTAAGGAGCTCATTAGAGAAAACCCAGTGGACTTCTCTTATTCTCCCTCTTGTTATCCCAACCCTGAGCCAAATCCAGACACACAGAGGTACACAGCCATAAATATCTCCTTACAGAAGCTGAAATGATTTATATGGGTGGAAGAGATCCTAACCCTGGAGAAACAGAGGGAAGGCATAAATGATGGGGGGATAGTAAAGGATAACAACCCCCCCCATATCCACACACACATAAAAAAGCATCTTTCCTTTTGGAAAAGCAGGGTTTTTCAATACTTGCATTTACCTGCAAGGGAAGCCTGAATGTTTTGGCACATATTGGAGTGCCGTGAAGGCGAGGGGTGGTCAACTGTGCCCATAATAAATTTAGGCTTGTCCAAAAATTGTCTTGTCCAAAAATTGCAAAACGTTTAGTAATTTAGACTAAGAATGCATTAAGATACCAATCTGTCATTACCACAAATGGAAAGAGGTTGAGTCTAGAAAAACAAGATGAATATGCAATGTAATATACAATGTCAATGTAAATGTACATTCTGCCAGTATCGGTGTGTGTTAAGTTAAGGGTCTTTATAGTGATAGCACTAACGTGACTCACTAACGTCTGTCATTCTACATTTCGGGTTGGATAATTTATCAGTAGGTCTAATTATAATTTGGAGAAGGCGAGAAGGAGAGACAGAGAGCTGCCCCTAAACTGTGAGGAGAACACAAAGTGAGGGGAGGGTACACTGCTCATCCTGCAGGTGGCTTCTGAAACTAATTCAATATTTGTACAAATTCAGTCCATCCAGGGAGGGTTCCTCCCGGTGAAAACGTATCTTTTCGTGTCTTCCGAGAGGGAGGTTATCAGAAAACCCACTTTCCCTCTTGATCAGCTGCCAGAAGGACACACACCACAGACCGATGTTGATAAATTGAGAAAGACTGGGCCAGAGACGGAAGAAGATCCCGAGCCAAAGGGACCAACGCCGGCTCAGAGTAGAAACCCAGAAGTAGATTGTCATTATGGAAAGAGAGCCCTGCTGGGCCCTCACAACAATGAGGACAAATTATTCTTATCTAGAGCAGAAATGGTTGCTAATCTTACATCTGGACAAAAATAGTGTTTGGTGTGTGGGTTGGGGCCAGGTAAGGTAGGAGCAGGTTTACCGCTTGTGAGAGTTCCCACGGGGGTAAATAGGACTGTGCAAATGGACTCGCCATTCTTAGTGGAGATACCATGTAACCCTGACCCCATGAATGTCTCTGTTCACGACCACACAGGCCCACCGTCGTTTGCTAGGCCAGATAATGCCGGGTTTGGAGGATGGATCATGCAACTGTGTTTTGCACTTGTCTTAGCCATTGTATTGATTTTTCTGCTCATGTTGAAGTTTTGCTGCAATGCGTGTTTAAAACTGGTAACAGATTCAAGGCCAAATGTCATGTTAAATGTTGCCATGACCCAGGGCCAGAATGCAGGTTGTGAAGGATTAGCTGAGCTACCTTTTTATTGCTGAAGACAGTGATGTTTGACCTGTTGCATACATAGAAATGTACCTGTTGTAGACAGAGGTTTGCTCTCACAAGGTTGGCTCAGTGGGAGTGGAATATTGGCTGAACGCCCAGACTCTGTGGTTGCCCGGTGTTCTCTCCTAAGCAGACGCACTCCGGAAGCAAACGGTTTGCACTTGGTGATCTTTGTTATACCTAATCATCAACATAAACTGGCAAGTCTGAACTGTATATGGTGTGTGTAAAGGGTTAAAATGTTTTATACTCAGCTTCACAACGGATGAGACTTACATAGAAGAATTGGTGGACTACAGGATACTATGCCTTTAGAAGCATTCTTCATTTAAAATGGATGAAATAATTGTTAAGGCCATTTTAAATTGTATGTGTCCACATAACTGAGTATGTGACTAACCTTGTGAAACTGTCCTATTATAATCTCCTATTCGTCTGAGTAGAATTCTGTGATGGCAAACCAGCTTGGACCTGCATCCTTGTATAGATAAAATCCCGCCCAAGAACAGGAGACTGTAAAGATATGTACTTATCACCCAATGCTTTGTAATTCAGACTGACTACACTGCGCTGTGTAACACTGTTCCCTCTGAGCTCAGAAATAAAGAATCTTAGCTTGACTTATTTTACAACATCCACCACAGTCCAACACATAACAAAAAAACACATTACAGATCAACTACTTTACCATTTACATACATTTAATATCATGTATTTTGTGAGTGTGTGTGTGTGTTTATCATTTACACGCACATGCCAATACATACACACAACAAGCAGTAGGTCACAGGGAGAGAGGCGTTGTGCCGTGAGGTGTTGCTTGATTTTTTTTTTGAAACCAGGTTTGCTGTTCACTTGAACTATATGAGATGGAAGGAAGTTCCATGCACTCATGGCTCTGTATAATATTGTACGTTTCCTTGAATTTGTTCTGGACCTGGGGACTGTGAAAAGACCCCTGGTGGCATGTTAGGTGGGGTACGTGTGTGTGTTAGTGCTGTGTGTAAGTTGACTAGGCAAAGAGTTTCCAACGCATGAAGGTTTCTTATATAAAAAGAAGAAGTGGTGCAGTCAGTCTTTCCTCAACTCGTCACCAGAAGAGACTGTATAGTATTGATATCTGATTACAATCAAGACCAACATGTCTGCTCTGTTCTGGACCAGCTGCAGCTTAACTAGGTCCTTCTTTGCAGCACTTGACCACATGACTGGACAATAATCAGAGATGAGATAAAACTAGAGCCTGCAGATCTTGATTGGTGGAGTGTGGTATCACGGACAGACTTCTCCCCATCTTTACAACAATTGAATCATTATGTTTTGACCATGACAGTTTACAATCTAAAGTAATTTAGTCTCCTCAACTTGCTCAACAGCCACACCATTCATTACCAGATTCAGCTGAGGTCTAGAACTTAGGGAATGATCTGTACCAAATGCAATTCTCTTAGTTTTAGAGATGTTCAGGACCAGTTTATTACTGGCCACCCATTCTAAAACTGGTTGATTGCAACTCTATGTTTAGGGTTGCGGTGCTTCACTACCTGTGGTTGATGACGCATATATGGTTGAATCATCAGCATACATGGCAAGTCATTGGTAAAAATATAAAACAGTAGAGGGCCAAGAGATCTGCCCTGCGGTACACCACACTTAACATGTTTAACATTGGGGCGGCAGGGTAGCCTGGTGGTTAGGGCGTTGGACTAGCAGCCGAAAGGTTGCAAGTTCAAAATCCCAGAGCTGACAAGGTACAAATCAGTCGTTCTGCCCCTGAACAGGCAGTTAACCCACTGTTCCTAGGCCGTCATTGAAAATAAGAATTTGTTCTTAACTGACTTGCCTAGGTAGAAAGAAAACCTTTTGTGTGCTATTAGATAGATAGCTCTGAATCCACAATACAGTACATATGGTTGAAAAGCCATAACACCTACACTACCGGTCAAAAGTTTTAGAACACTTACTCATTCAAGGGTTTTTCTTTATGTGTCCAAACCTTTGACTGGTCCTGTATGTGGACACCTGCTCGTCGAACCTCTCATTCCAAAATCATGGCCATGCATACGGAGTTGGTCCCCCTTTGCTGCTATAACAACCTGCACTCTTCTGGGAAGGCTTTCCACTAGATGTTGGAACATTGCTGCGGGGTGTCACGAATCTCGCCGAAGATGGTGCCTCTTCCTGTTCGGGCGGCGCTCGGCGGTCGTCGTCGCGGGCCTATTAGCTGCCATCGATTCCCTTTTGTTTCTGTTTATTGGGTTTAATTGGGTACACCTGTTTTGAGTTAGTGTTTGTTTGTAGGCTATTTAAGGGCACTAGGCCCGCTGGGTATTTGTGCGGGCTTGTTCTCTGTTATTTTGGTGTCGGTGTATAAGTGTATTCTCATTATTTTCCGGACAGTTTTAGTCCTGTGTATTTTGGACAGGTGGTTTCTTACGCATTAGTGTTGGCATGTCCATGTCTCCTCTGTCGTTGGAATAAATAGATTCACGTACGATATTACCTGCTCTCTGAGTTTGACTCCTCCACCGCACCATTTGTAGAAGTCGTAACACGGAGACTTGCTTCCATTCAGCCACAATAGCAGTGTAGGTCAAGGTTCTGTGTAGGTCAGTCAAGTTCTTCCACACCGATCTCGACAAACCATTTCTGTATGGACCTCGTTTTGTGCACGTGGGCATTGTCATGCTGAAACAGGAAAGGGCCTTCCCAACACTGTTGGCAAACAATTGGAAGCACATTGTATGCTGTAGCATTAAGATTTCCTTTCAATGGAACTAAGGTGCCTAGCCAGAACCATAAAAAACAGCCCCAGGCCATTATTCCTCCTCCACCAAACTTCAGAGTTGGTACTATGCATTGGGGCAGGTAGCGTTCTCTTGGCATCTGCCAAACCCAGATTCATCTGTCAGATGGTGAAATGTGACTCATCACTCCTGAGAACGCGTATTCACTGCTCCAGAGTCCAATGGCGGCGGGCTTTACACCATTCCAGTTGACGCTTGGCATTGTGCATGGTGGTCTTCCTGTGGTCCATCTTCAGTTTCTCAGTGACCTTTTCCCTCACTTTGACCTCCGACTCTCTCCAGGTCTTGTGGAGATTATGCAATTCCGTCCACAACAACGTTGTTCCGCCTTGATTGTCCCTCGAGATAATTAAAAATAATTTCTCTGTCATTTTTATCATGGATTCACATACAAAACTGATGTCCTCTCTCAATGACTTACAAATAGCTGTCATCTTGCTGTTCTCTTGTTTAAACTCATCGAGATGACCCTGGGAGAACTGCAAACTGTTCTTCAGGTCCTGGACCTTTCTGGTCAGGTCATCCATTCTTTTATTAGTTGACTCCACCAGTATTTGGACAAAACACTTGAAGCTATATTCTTGTTGTTGTAACAACTGCTTGCAGAACTATTGTTCGTTTAAAAGATCCTTCACCTGTGATAGAGAGAGACCACTGTCCTCAACGGTACTCCCACTGACTTTGGTCTTTGTCATGGTAGCTATGTAGGTTACGTTGTTACTCCTCACAGTTCCAGACAGGGCACGTCGCAGGGCAGATAGAAACAGCAACAAACAGCAAGGATTTAAACAGTCACACTCCCAGGACAATCCGTGGTCCTCGACCTAAGATAAATTAGTAATGAACTAGTCTGTGACTACAGTGTGAAGTTTGTAGTTTGTGACAGCAACTATGTGAGTGTTTTACAGTATTATAGACACTATGTCCTGGGATTTACTATGATCTACTATGTAGAAGAACCCCTTACAGTATTATAGACACTATGTCCTGGCAGAAAATGACTGAAATCAACTATATTATCCATACAACAACACCCTTTGTCTAATACTACCGACCCATGTCTGTGATGTGGCTGTAAGGTCACAAGGGGTCAGTCTACTACTAATGCTGGCTGCTCAGATAGCACTTTTAGTTGACTGATGCCTTTGTGACCCCAAAGTTACCATGTTGACAGCACAGGTTCTCATTTATTTATGGATTTACACAGATGAAAGAGAGAGAGAGAGAGAGAGAGAGAGAGAACAAGCTCTGAGAGCTGTTTTAGTTTGATCAAACATTGATTGTTCTTTCAAAAATAAATGCCAATAAAATAAATTAAGTTAAAAAAAAAATCGAAATGAACATTAAACACAACTTTGAACACACAATAACTATTTACAGAACACTATTTTTGTGCCCAGGTGTCTGAGATGTCTGATGCCAGATGTCTGATTCAGAGGAAAACAACTTGGCAGCCACTTGTTCAGCTGTCATAGACTTTTTCTTCTGGTCTGTTTTCTTCATTGATTTGTTTGGCGTCCTGTTGTCACGTCCCGCAGCAGATACTCCGTTATTCTGTTATTCTATGATGAGACGCCGGGGCGGACTTCTCAAGAGGAACGCCGAATGAATAGGATGACTTCTCAAGAGGAACGCCGAATGAAGAGGATGACTTCTCAAGAGGAACGCTGAATGAATAGGATGACTTCTCAAGAGGAACGCCGAATGAAGAGGATGACTTCTCAAGAGGAACGCTGAATGAATAGGATGACTTCTCAAGAGGAACGCTGAATGAATAGGATGACTTCTCAAGAGGAACGCCGAATGAAGAGGATAACTTCTCAAGAGGAACGCCGAATGAATAGGATGACTTCTCAAGAGGAACGCTGAATGAATAGGATGACTTCTCAAGAGGAACGCTGAATGAATAAGATGACTTCTCAAGAGGAACGCTGAATGAATAGGATGACTTCTCAAGAGGAACGCCGAATGAAGAGGATGACTTCTCAAGAGGAACGCCGAATGAATAGGATGACTTCTCAAGAGGAACGCTGAATGAATAGGATGACTTCTCAAGAGGAACGCCGAATGAAGAGGATGACTTCTCAAGAGGAACGCCGAATGAAGAGGATGACTTCTCAAGAGGAACGCCGAATGAAGAGGATGACTTCTCAAGAGGAACGCCGAATGAATAGGATGACTTCTCAAGAGGAATGCTGAATGAATAGGATGACTTCTCAAGAGGAATGCTGAATGACTAGGATGACTTCTCAAGAGGAACGCTGAATGAAGAGGATGACTTCTCAAGAGGAACGCTGAATGAATAGGATGACTTCTCAAGAGGAACGCTGAATGAATAGGATGACTTCTCAAGAGGAACGCTGAATGAATAGGATGACTTCTCAAGAGGAATGCTGAATGAATAGGGTGAATTCTCAAGAGGAACGCTGAATGAATAGGATGACTTCTCAAGAGGAACGCCGAATGAATAGGATGACTTCTCAAGAGGAACGCCGAATGAAGAGGATGACTTCTCAAGAGGAACGCTGAATGAATAAGATGACTTCTCAAGAGGAACGCCGAATGAATAGAATGACTTCTCAAGAGGAACGCTGAATGAATAGGATGACTTCTCAAGAGGAACGCCGAATGAATAGGATGACTTCTCAAGAGGAACGCCGAATGAATAGGATGACTTCTCAAGAGGAACGCCGAATGAATAGGATGACTTCTCAAGAGGAACGCCAAATGAATAGGATGACTTCTCAAGAGGAATGCTGAATGACTAGGATGACTTCTCAAGAGGAACGCTGAATGAAGAGGATGACTTCTCAAGAGGAACGCTGAATGAATAGGATGACTTCTCAAGAGGAACGCTGAATGAATAGGATGACTTCTCAAGAGGAACGCTGAATGAATAGGATGACTTCTCAAGAGGAATGCTGAATGAATAGGGTGAATTCTCAAGAGGAACGCTGAATGAATAGGATGACTTCTCAAGAGGAACGCCGAATGAATAGGATGACTTCTCAAGAGGAACGCCGAATGAAGAGGATGACTTCTCAAGAGGAACGCCGAATGAATAAGATGACTTCTCAAGAGGAACGCCGAATGAATAGAATGACTTCTCAAGAGGAACGCTGAATGAATAGGATGACTTCTCAAGAGGCACGCCGAATGAATAGGATGACTTCTCAAGAGGAACGCCGAATGAATAGGATGACTTCTCAAGAGGAACGCCGAATGAATAGGATGACTTCTCAAGAGGAACGCCAAATGAATAGGATGACTTCTCAAGAGGAATGCTGAATGAATAGGATGACTTCTCAAGAGGAATGCTGAATGAATAGGATGACTTCTCAAGAGGAACGCTGAATGAATAGGATGACTTCTCAAGAGGAACGCTGAATGAATAAGATGACTTCTCAAGAGGAACGCCGAATGAATAGGAAAGCCACTGGCCGAACAAGTTTACTTCCGGGAAGTGACACTGAGATTACTACAGCGCGTGTCTCTCAGTGGTCAGCCCTCCATGGATGAGAGCAACCATCTGCGTTCCCCTTCAATAAACAGGCCAAATGCAGGTTAGGAATGAAGGTCAGCGTAAAGTCGTATTGGGACGTGTTCAAAATCGATGGGACTATCAGATCATTGATTTTCAGCACAATTGGTGAGGTTTTCATACATGTATTTAATATTAGAAGCACTGAATACGTGCCGACGATACCGTGGAATCCATAGGGTTAAGCCCCCCCACCCCCCCACCCCCAGCAGACCTCGTCAAGCCTGTCCTTGGCTCAATACAAAAGTGCATGTGCTCATCCATTCCCACAACATTCCTCAAGAGAGATGCAATGCTAAACATCCATAAATCAATCCAATATGTGGTTCAACAACGTGGAAGAGATTCTGTTGTCTGTATAATGCGCCACACACACACACACAAACGGTCTTCAAGACAAATGATAGCGGTAAGGTAACAGCAACGATTTCTCTCACTTCGCCAGCTCAAAGCTAGACGTGTTACATGTGGGTTGCCGGGGAAACGTTGAGCGAACGCTCTCAATATAACCCCTTGCTTCCCGACCGGCTGGCTGCTCACGGCCCGGGAATCCAATCCTCTGTATGATTTAATTCAAACTGAACTCCATTGGGAAATAATGAATCTATTCCTTTTTAGGGAAGTGCTTATGTAGCGTTCCACCATTCGGTTGGGATTCTTTCTGGTGCTGGAAGGAAAGAAAGAAAGAAAGAAAGAAAGAAAGAGGACTTTGGGCTTCCAAGGTTATGGTTCAGAGTGTAAACAAAGGAAGGTCGTGTGTGTGTGTGTGTGTGTGTGTGTGTGTGTGTGTGTGTGTGTGTGTTTCTACACTGGGATTTACCTCTACAGTCTTCCATAGACACGCAGCAATAGCTACAGTACAGAGAAACTTTTGTTTGGAAACTACTTAAATACTAATAACAATGCCTCTGACCAACAGTCAAGCCCAGTTGTCAATATCCATTTTGATTTCTAAGTTTAAAAAAATTTGCTCTGTGTTTTTCTCGGTTTGTCAAACGGGTCAGGAAATGAGGAGATGACAGAGAGCTCATCAATCAGTTCTCTTCCTTCAAGGGATGAAAACAAAATAGAAAAGATCATCCTTTCTTTCCCCCTCACTACGGAGAGAGAGACCTCGTCTGGATGACGAATCCAACAGGCCTCATCTAGGAATCCAGACTGAGGGAAGGAAATGAGGAAAAGCCTCATCTAGGAATACAGACTGAGGGAAGGAAATGAGGAAAAGCCTCATCTAGGAATACAGATTGAGGGAGGGAAACAGGGGAAAGCCTCATCTAGGAATACAGACTGAGGGAAGGAAACAAGGAATACACACTGAGGGAAGGAAACGAGGAATACAGACTGAGGGAAGGAAACAAGGAAATCCTCATCTAGGAATAGAGACTGAGGGAGGGAAAAGAGGAAAAGCGTCATCTAGGAATACAGACTGAGGGAAGGAAACGAGGAATACAGACTGAGGGAGGGAAACGGGGAAAAGCCTAATCTAGGAATACAGACTGAGGGAAGGAAACGAGGAATACAGACTGAGGGAGGGAAACGGGGAAAAGCCTAATCTAGGAATAGAGACTGAGGGAGGGAAACGAGGAAAAGCGTCATCTAGGAATACAGACTGAGGGAAGGAAACAAGGAATACAGACTGAGGGAAGGAAACGAGGAATACAGACTGAGGGAAGGAAACAAGGAAAATCCTCATCTAGGAATAGAGACTGAGGGAGGGAAAAGAGGAAAAGCGTCATCTAGGAATACAGACTGAGGGAAGGAAACGAGGAATACAGACTGAGGGAGGGAAACGGGGAAAAGCCTAATCTAGGAATACAGACTGAGGGAAGGAAACGAGGAATACAGACTGAGGGAAGGAAACGAGGAATACAGACTGAGGGAAGGAAACGAGGAATACAGACTGAGGGAAGGAAACGAGGAATACAGACTGAGGGAAGGAAACGAGGAATACATACTGAGGGAGGGAAACGAGGAATACAGACTGAGGGAGGGAAACGAGGAATACAGACTGAGGGAAGGAAACGAGGAATACAGACTGAGGGAGGGAAACGAGGAATACAGACTGAGGGAGGGAAACGAGGAATACAGACTGAGGGAAGGAAACGAGGAATACAGACTGAGGGAGGGAAACGAGGAATACAGACTGATGGAGGGAAACGAGGAATACAGACTGAGGGAAGGAAACGAGGAATACAGACTGAGGGAAGGAAACGAGGAATACAGACTGAGGGAAGGAAACGAGGAATACAGACTGAGGGAAGGAAACGAGGAATACATACTGAGGGAGGGAAACGAGGAATACAGACTGAGGGAGGGAAACACTGCTTTCATAATAGTAAATTTTTTGGGATATACCATGTAAACACTGTTGTTCTATATCTAAAGCTCTTTGGTCTTTCATAGACGTATATCTACATTTCAATACAATGTTCTACAGTGAAAGTAATCTGCTGAGAAGGGTAACAAGTACACTGTAAACACCAATACAATGTTCTACAGTGAAAGTAATCTGCTGAGAAGGGTAACAAGTACACAGTAAACACCAACCCAATGTTCTACAGTGAAAGTAATCTGCTGAGAGGGGTAACAAGTACACTGTAAACACCAATACAATGTTCTACAGTGAAAGTAATCTGCTGAGAGGGGTAACAAGTACACTGTAAACACCAATACAATGTTCTACAGTGAAAGTCATCTGCTGAGAGGGGTAACAAGTACACTGTAAACACCAATACAATGTTCTACAGTGAAAGTCATCTGCTGAGAGGGGTAACAAGTACACTGTAAACACCAATACAATGTTCTACAGTGAAAGTAATCTGCTGAGAGGGGTAACAAGTACACTGTAAACACCAATACAATGTAGAAACAGAAAATATTTATTAGGCCAAACATTACTGTTGTATACAGCAGCATACAACAAAACCATAAACACATGTAAACCAAAAATATATTCTTTAGAATACAGTAAAGAACACAATTGTGTTTGTGGGGTCCCGGGGGGCAGTCCAGGAATTGGTAGGGGGGGGCAGTCACCAGTGCTAAGCTACGCTTCATCTCATCTCCGGCCTGGGTCTGGCCACAATACTTCGTCCACATTACAAGATACGTTTTCTCTAGCCAAACATCGAGGGAATTATCTCCTAGCATGGCGTATCCAACCTTGGACAGAGGCAACCTCTTTGTCCCCACATGTGTCCTCCATTGCCTGGAGAAGCGGCATGTGGGCATAGGGTTGGCGATCATACACTTTCCAGCGCCAGGCTGAGAAGAATTCCTCGATGGGATTTAGAAAAGGTGAATATGGGGGTAGGTACAAAACTACACATTGTGGACGGGTGGCAAACCAGTTTTGGACCAGAACAGCCCGGTGAAAACTAACATTGTCCTATAAAACCACAAATCTAGCAGGCTCCTGATCTGGATCAGGGACAAGCATTGTGTAAATTGCATCCAGAAAAGTGAGCATATGGCCGGTGTTGTACGACCCAGTGTGACATTGTGATGGAGGACCCCGTTTTGAGTGATGGCAGCACACATAGTTATATTACCCCCACGCTGTCCAGGGACATTGGTAATTGCCCTCTGTCCTATTACATTTCTTCCACGGCGCCTGGTTTTGGTGAGGTTGAAGCCAACCTCATCCACATAAATAAATTCATGGTGAATTACATGGGCATCCAGCTCCAATACTCTCTGTAACAGACAAAAGGATATACAGATGAGAAAATATGGTATGTCTGAAGTACTGGAAGTAGTGTTGCATACATACCTCTACAAAGTCATGTCGCATATTCTTGACTCTGTGATGTTGTTAAATATGGTGTCATTATTCATTATATGCTCTCTTATCTCTCGAATCCTAATTGCATTGTTGGCCAAAACCATATTTATAATTGCAGTCTCTTGTACATCTGTAAACAAGCGTCCTCGTCCTCCATGATGTCTTTGCCTTTCCACTCTGTACAGAATTCAAACACAGTATGTGTTCAGCAGAGGAACTGTAAACAATGTACAAAATGTAGTACAGCATGATAACCAACCTCGTTCATTCAATGCAGTGCAGTAAATGGATGGCTTAGAGTTACAAATGTTTATGCAATACTATGCAGTCATACGTATTTTACAGTACATTACTGTAATGCTAAAATAGTCATTAGATAGTTGCATGCCTGTTCTCATTTCTGAAGGTTCGAATTATGGACGCTACTGTAAATCGACTCAAATTAAACTCTCAGTCCAGCCTCTCTCATGGTCAAACCATGGTTTCAATCACATGATCAACAAGTGTTGCCCTAATCTCATCAGAGATGGCTCTCGTTACTTCTCTTCTTTGCCCTCGTCCTCTTCTTCCTCTTCCTCCTACTCCTCTTGCTCTCTGTCCATTGTTGGCATCCATTGTTCAAAACAGGTAATCTGACCTTTGACCTATTTTATAGACCTATACTACAGTAAAGCAGTGATTGGTTAGTGATCAGTTAAGCTATTAGTGTTTGCACATGTGAGGAGTGTGTGTGTGACCTGGCGAATAAGTGTAGCATTTTGATTGGTTGTGTTTGGAAAAGGAAAGCAAGTCACTTCCTATTAGATGTTTGTGTTTTAGGTAGAGAATTGTGTGTAGTGTTTTGAAAAAAAACTGAGTCAAAGGCTGAGAAATAGCTTATGGTTTTGGATATTTGGTGTGTAGTTTTGCACTTTGAGTGAGAGATTTAAAAAATCATGAAAAGATTTTGGAAAAAACTGTAATATGTTTAATAATTACATGATAAATAAACTATAAACTTTTTTTTTTAAACACTGAAAATCAGGTGTTTTCTATGTCAAACGGTTTTGTTATATTTCAGTCTTCTGTGTTGTATATAAAGTGTAATAATGGGATGCAAACTCTAAATGTAGTATATTTTAACTCTATATCTGACATGGTACAGGTGTCTTCTTTTTTTAAAGCCCATAACCATGTGCAGGAGATGTATACTTTTGTTTCAAAGTTGATTGGTTCAACACCGTGTGACCCTGATTTAGCCCACTGCAGTAAAAGGTTAACCTTCAAAGACCCCAAGAACACAATTCACAGCTACTCTCTTTCTATGCTGTATAATTATGTCATGAGCCCAAATGGTTTCTGCGCCTTTTTATTATCCATGTGGTGTGCATGTGTGTGTACGTGTGCATGTGTGTGTGTACTTGTGAATGTGTGTGTACGTGTACATGTGTGTCTGTGAGTGTGTGTCTGTGTACGTGTGCATGTGTGTGTGTACGTGTGCATGTGTGTGTGTGTGTGTACGTGTGCATGTGTGTGTGTGTGTACGTGTGCATGTGTGTGTGTACGTGTGCATGTGTGTGTGTGTGTGTGTGTGTGTGTGTGTGTGTGTGTACGTGTGCATGTGTGTGTGTGTGTACGTGTGCATGTGTGTGTGTGTACGTGTGCATGTGTGTGTGTGTGTACGTGTGCATGTGAGGCTGTGTGTACGTGTGCATGTGTGTGTGTGTGTGTACGTGTGCATGTGTGTGTACGTGTGCATGTGTGTCTGTGTGAACATGTGCATGTGTGTGTGTGTGTACATATGTGTCTGTGTGTGTGTGTATGTGTGTGTACGTGTGCATGTGTGTGTGTGTGTGTACGTGTGCATGTGTGTGTGTGTGTGTGTGTGTGTGTACGTGTGCATGTGTGTGTGTGTACGTGTGCATGTGTGTCTGTGTGTACGTGTGTGTGTGTGTGTGTGTACATGTGCATGTGTGTGTGTGTGTACATGTGCATGTGTGTGTGTACGTGTGCATGTGTGTGTGTGTGTACGTGTGCATGTGTGTGTGTGCGTACGTGTGCATGTGTGTGTACATGTGTACGTACGTGCGCGTGCTTGTTACTGTTAATGTCCCCTCCCTCCACTCAGTATATGGCCCTGATTTTCAGGTGAGGTCTAATTGGAGCCCAAGGGGAACACATACCCATCCGCCATCACTCCCTGCTAAACTGGTCAGGCTTGGGGGTGGGGCCAAGAGCCCCAGTGCACTGTTGCCTAGCACCATAGATTCCACCCCAGTTCTGTCAAGGGCAGAGTCTGTGTGTGTGTGTGTGTGTGTGTGTGTGTGTGTGTGTGTGTGTGTGTGTGTGTGTGTGTGTGTGTCTGTGTCTGTGTCTGTGTGTGTGTGTGTGTCTGTGTGTGTGTGTGTGTGTCTGTGTGTGTGTCTGTGTGTGTATGTGTGTGTGTGTATGTGTGTCTGTGTGTGTGTGTGTCTGTGTGTGTGTGTGTACCTCAAATCAAATCAAATCAGACAGTGTACCTGTCTCTCAGTGAGTACCCATTCCCATGCGTTTGAAGTGTTCCTGCCAATGACAGTCTCTCCCGGGGAGCGGTGGCAAAGAGTGATGTCACACTAGGACGCTCGGCTGGCCCGGTGGCACCATGAGAAATAAATCCTGGAGAGAAAGATACTCTCTTATCCCCAAGATGATCCCGGGGCTCCTGGAACCTATCAGTACCGCCTCACTGACGGTACTGAGTCCCCAGACTCCACACTCCCAGGATGAGTCTCAAATAGCACATTGACACATTTACTCCACTACTTTGCTGGTTAAAAGTAGTTCACTATAAAGGGAATAGAGTGTCATTTGGAACGCACCCACAGACTTAGAGATGCAGAAATTATCAACTAAAACGAGAAGTTCACTCAAGTGGAAAGAGAGCCCGAAACAGTGAACATTATGTTCCCGACTTCTGGACTATCGTTGTCTGGACAGACATTTGTAGACCCTGAAATTGGTTGTGACTCTGGTATCAACGTAGTGTGGACGTGGTATCAACGTAGTGTGAACGTGGTATCAACGTAGCGTGGACGAGGTATTAACGTAGTGTGGACGTGGTATCAACGTAGTGTGAACGTGGTATCAACGTAGCGTGGACGAGGTATTAACGTAGTGTGGACATGGTATCAACGTAGCGTGAACGTGGTATCAACGTAGTGTGGACGTGGTATCAACGTAGCGTGAACGTGGTATCAACGTAGTGTGGACGTGGTATCAACCTAGTGTAGACGTGGTATCAACGTAGTGCGGACGTGGTATCAACGTAGCGTGAACGTGGTATCAACGTAGTGTGAACGTGGTATCAACGTAGCGTGGACGTGGTATTAACGTAGTGTGGACGTGGTATCAACGTAGCATGGACGTGGTATTAACGTAGTGTGGACGTGGTATCAACGTAGTGTGAACGTGTTATTAATGTAGTGGGGACGTGGTATCAACGTAGTGTGGATGTGGTATCAACGTAGCGTGGGCGTGGTATTAACGTAGTGTGGACGTGGTATCAACGTAGTGTGAACGTGGTATTAACGTAGTGGGGACGTGGTATCAACGTAGTGTGAACGTGGTATTAACGTAGTGGGGACGTGGTATCAACGTAGTGTTAACGTGGTATTAACGTAGTGTGAACGTAGTATCAACGTAGCGTGGACGTGGTATTAACGTAGTGTGGACGTGGTATCAACGTAGCGTGGACGTGGTATTAACGTAGTGTGGACGTGGTATCAACGTAGTGTGAACATGGTATTAACGTAGTGTGGACGTGGTATCAACGTAGTGTCAACGGCGTATGAATGTAGTGTGTATAGGACTGACAGGTACAGACCTATTTCCCCTGGTCCGTGTCTTGCAGTCGTCACGGCAGCACCGGGATCCAGATATTTTTTCAAAGGCTTTGGCAACATTTTCTACTTGCATACGCGCACTCGCATTCAGTGCGGAAAATAAGACTGACTTTTGAAAGGTATGACTGAATCTGTATACTACACTGTGTGTGCCACTCATTCAAATGCAAGCAACGTCTCACAATCCTTCCAGAGACCAACCTCCATGCCCTGCAATCTTGTGCTAAAATATAATTAATATGCACTAGGCTTGGGCGATATTTGGGGAGACCTCTTCTGCGATATGCTACTCCAAAATATTGTGATATCCGATGTAATTGTTTTGTGCCGTTAATGACTCCATCACTCCAGACTGTTCAATATTTGTGCTTATTTTCAATATTATAGCTGCATTCTCATTAAATAGTCTTTGTGTGGTGAACAAATAAGACATAGTTAATTCATTTAGACTTCATTTTCAACATAATGATACAGCCAAACTGATAAAACTGCACAGTTTTGATTTGTAAAGTTCAAATAGAGTATAGTCTTGCATATCACAATATATATCGTCAATGTTAAAGGGGGATACCTGATCAGTTGTACAACTGAATGCCTTCAACTGAAATGTGTCTTCTGGGGGGGGGGGGCTGCCATAATCAACATCCACGTCTTCGGAGCCTGGGGAACAGTGGGTTAACTGCCTTGCTCTGGGGCAGAACAACGGATTTTCACCTTGTCAGCTCGGGGATTCAATCCAGCAACGGTTTCGGTTACTGGCCCAACGCTCTAACCACTAGGGTACCAATGCCATGATATTGTATTTAATAATATATCGGACTATCCCTAATATGCATGTGTGACATACTTCACATACCTACGTGATAATACACATATCTGTGGTGGCATGCGTTGTCATAACACCACATCAAGCGTAGATTTCATGGATACCATTTCCATGTCTCTGCATCCAGTGTGAAGGAAGTTAGAGGTAGTTTCACGAACCAATGCTAGCAGATACCATAGACTTCCAGTCATTACGCTAAAGCTAGTTAGCAATTTCCTTCAAACTGCACGCAGAGACATACAAATGGTATGAAAGAGTTAATCTGTCTTTGGGGAAGTAGATAAGGGGCCTCATTTCTGCTGTGCAGGGTAATTATCAGCAACAAAAGAGTGATCAAATTAAGATCCAACATTTGTAAAAGAGTGATCAAATTAAGATCCAACATTTGTATATCATAATGTCACGCTATATCACCAAGAGGTTTATAGACTGACTAAAATAAATAACAGATTGTTTACATGCAGTAAATCGTTATGATACATATCCTATAGTAATTAATCCTAATACCATACATCACCCATTACCCGTGTCTGTGTGGTAACCCATTCTGTGTAGTCATCACATTGAGATGAAGGCTTATCTCTATCCACTCCATGTAATTGCTCGGTCTGAGAAAGCCTGGCAGTAATACACTGTGTGCAGACGTTCACATTCTTCCCAGTTAGTACAGAGCCTGGAGCTCTAACTCTACTGAGCCTTAACTCAACGAAGGAGGAAGGACGTTGGGAAAGAGGGAGCGAGTTTGGTCACAGAGATGACCACATTGAGCTGTAATAGTATTGTTGAGTGTGTGAAGGGCTGGGTGGGAGGGAGTGGGGGGAGGTGTGAAGGGGGAGTGTGTGTGTGTGTGTGTGTGTGTGTGTGTGTGTGTGTGTGTGTGTGTGTGTGTGTGTGTGTGTGTGTGTGTGTGTGTGTGTGTGTGTGTGTGTGTGTGTGTGTGTGTGTGTGTGTGTACTCTGTGTTGTCCTGTGTGTGTATGTGTGCACTGTGTGTGTGTACTGTGTGTGTGTGTGTTGTACTGTTTGTGTGTGTACTGTGTGAATATTTGTCCTGTGTGTGTGTGTGTGTGTGTGTGTGTGTGTGTGTGTCTGTGTGTGTGTCTGTGTGTGTGTGTGTGTGTGTGCACTGTGTGTGTGTGTGTGCACTGTGTGTGTGTGTGTTTGTGCACTGTGTGTGTGTGTGTGTGTGTACTGTGTGTGTGTTGTACTGTGTGGTACTGTGTGTGTATGTGTGTGTGTACTGTGTGTATGTTTGTACTGTGTGTGTGTACTGTGTGTGTGTGTGTGTACTGTGTGTATATTTGTACTGTGTGTGTTTGTGTGTGTACTGTGTGTGTGTGTTGTACTGTGTGTGTATGTGTGTGTGTGTACTGTGTGTATGTTTGTACTGTGTGTGTATGTGTGTGTACTGTGTAATGTAACATATCCATGTAATATAAATCATTTCATAAGCCAACCCATTATATAGTTTATAATTACATCTTGTCCGTTTTTCTAAAAAGTCAGCAATTCCAAATTTAATTAATAATATTGAATAATATTGATTGATGAACTGGTCGCCTCTTCCTCACCTCTCTGTCATTCACAGCAGTTTGGCACGGATTCCTCAAACCAGACTATGTGAAAGAGGTGGGGGGTACAGACAGACAGAAGTGTGAGGTACAGACAGACAGATGTGTGAGGTACAGACAGACAGATGTGTGAGGTCCAGACGGACAAAAGTGTGAGGTACAGACAGACAGAAGTGTGAGGTACAGACAGACAGATGTGTGAGGTACAGACAGACAGATGTGTGAGGTACAGACAACAGAAGTGTGAGGTACAGACAACAGATGTGTGAGGTACAGACAGACAGAAGTGGGAGGTACAGACAGACAGAAGTGGGAGGTACAGACAACAGAAGTGTGAGGTACAGACAACAGAAGTGTGAGGTACAGACAACAGAAGTGTGAGGTACAGACAACAGAAGTGTGAGGTACAGACAACAGAAGTGTGATTTACAGACAGACAGAAGTGTGAGGTACAGACAGACAGAAGTGTGAGGTACAGACAACAGAAGTGTGAGGTACAGACAACAGAAGTGTGAAACCTCTGTCTTTTTGTGTAATATGTTCAGGGCATATGACTTCAGCCAATCAGAGCCAAGAGCAGCCTGCTGGCACTGACACACTCAAAAACAGACACACCATGCAGCTAGGCAGACACACACACACACACACACCACACCACACACACACACCACACACACACACACTGAATTGTTGTAAACAAGGGTAGACATGGCTTACTGCAGGAGAACTAAGGCCTGTCGGACAAAGCGACGAAACAATGTAATGAAGAACGCTGACCTTGTCACCCCAATATCCAAACTCCGTTATATCTCCAGGTCAATATATCACCACTGCTCAACAATTGAAATGTCTACCTCTTCTTTGTGATGGATGTGGAGATGGTTACACTATAGTAACCTTCTATAGGAGACAGTTAACTAGGGTTACACTATAGTAACCTTCTATAGGAGACAGGTAACTAGGGTTACACTATAGTAACCTTCTAGAGGAGACAGTTAACTAGTGTTACACCACAGTACAATAACCTTCTATAGGAGACAGTTAACTAGGGTTACACTACAGTACAGTAACCTTCGATAGGAGACAGTAAACTAGGGTTACACTATAGTACAGTAACCTTCTATTGGAGACAGTTAACTAGTGTTACACCACAGTACAATAACCTTCTATAGGAGACAGTTAACTAGGGTTACACCACAGTACAATAACCTTCTATAGGAGACAGTTAACTAATGTTACACCACAGTACAATAACCTTCTATAGGAGACAGTTAACTAGGGTTACACTACTGTACAGTAACCTTCTATAGGAGACAGTTAACTAGGGTTACACTATAGTAACCTTCTATAGGAGACAGTTAACTAGTGTTACACCACAGTACAATAACCTTCTGTAGGAGACAGTTATCTAGGGTTACACTACAGTAACCCTCTATAGGAGACAGTTAACTAGGGTTACACTATACTAACCTTCTATTGGAGACAGTTAACTAGGGTTACACTACAGTAACCTTCTACAGGAGACAGTTAACTAGGGTTACACTATAGTAACCTTCTACAGGAGACAGTTAACTAGGGTTACACTACAGTAACCTTCAATAGGAGACAGTTATCTAGGGTTACACTATAGTAACCTTCTATAGGAGACAGTTAACTATGGTTACACTATAGTAACCTTCTATAGGAGACAGTTAACTAGGGTTACACTACAGTAACTTTCTATAGGAGACAGTTAACTAGGGTTACACTACAGTAACCTTCTACAGGAGACAGTTAACTAGGGTTACACTACAGTAACCTTCTACAGGAGACAGTTATCTAGGGTTACACTACAGTACAGTAACCTTCTATAGGAGACAGCCAACTAGGGTTACACTATAGTAACCTTCTATAGGAGACAGTTAACTAGGGTTACACTATAGTAACCTTCATTAGGAGACAGTTAACTAGGGTTACACTACAGTACAGTAACCTTCTATAGGAGACAGTTAACTAGGGTTACACTACAGTAACCTTCTATAGGAGACAGTTAACTAGGGTTAAACTATAGTACTATAGTAACCTTCTATAGGAAACAGTTAACTAGGGTTACACTATAGTAACCTTCTACAGGAGACAGTTAACTAGGGTTATACTACAGTACAGTAACCTTCTATAGGAGACAGTCAACTAGGCTTACACTATAGTAACCTTCTATAGGCGACAGTTAACTAGGGTTACACTATAGTAACCTTCTATAGGAGACAGTTAACTAGGGTTACACTATAGTAACCTTCTTTAGGAGAAAGTTAACTAGGGTTACACTACCGTACAGTAACCTTCTATAGGAGACAGTTAACTAGGGATACACTACAGTAACCTTCTATAGGAGACAGTTAACTAGGGTTACACTATAGTAACCTTCTATAGGAGACAGTTAACTAGGGTTACACTATAGTAACCTTCTATATGAGACAGTTAACTAGGGTTACACTACAGTACCATAACCTTCTATAGGAGACAGTTAACTAGGGTTGCACTATAGTAACATTCTATAGGAGACAGTTAACTAGGGTTACACTACAGTACAATAACCTTCTATAGGAGACAGTTAACTAGTGTTACACCACAGTACAATAACCTTCTATAGGAGACAGTTAACTAGGGTTACACTATAGTAACCTTCTATAGGAGACAGTTAACTAGGGTTACACTATAGTAACCTTCTATAGGAGACAGTCAACTTGGGTTACACTATAGTAACCTTCTATAGGAGACAGTTAACTAGGGTTACACTACAGTACCATAACCTTCTATAGGAGACAGTTAACTAGGGTTACACTATAGTAACCTTCTTTAGGAGACAGTTAACTAGGGTTACACTTCAGTAACCTTCTATAGGAGACAGTTAACTGGGGTTACACTACAGTAACCTTCTATAGGAGACAGTTAACTAGGGTTACACTACAGTAACCTTCTATAGGAGACAGTTAACTAGGGTTACACTATAGTAACCTTCTATAGGAGACAGTTAACTAGGGTTACACTACCGTACAGTAACCTTCTATAGGAGACAGTTAACTAGGGTTACACTATAGTAACCTTCTATAGGAGACAGTTAACTAGGGTTACACTACAGTACAGTAACCTTCTATAGGAGACAGTCAACTAGGGTTACATTATAGTGACCTTCTATAGGAGATAGTGTAACCCTAGTTAACTGTCTCCTATAGAAGGTTACTATAGTGTAACCCTAGTTAACTGTAGTAACCTTCGTTAGGAGACAGTTAACTAGGGTCACACTATAGTAACCTTCTATAGGAGACAGTTAACTAGGGTTACACTACAGTACAGTAACCTTCTATAGGAGACAGTTAACTAGGGTTACACTACAGTAACCTTCTATAGGAGACAGTTAACTAGGGTTACACTACAGTAACCTTCTATAGGAGACAGTTAACTAGCGTTACACTTTATTAACCTTCTATAGGAGACAGTTAACTAGGGTTACACTACAGTAACCTTCTATAGGAGACAGTTAACTAGGGTTACACTACAGTAACCTTCTATAGGAGACAGTTAACTAGGGTTACACTTTATTAACCTTCTATAGGAGACAGTTAACTAGGGTTACACTATAGTAACCTTCTATCGGAGACAGTTAACTAGGGTTACACTACAGTACAGTAACCTTCTATAGGAGACAGTTAACTGGGGTTACACTATAGTAACCTTCTATAGGAGACAGTTAACTAGGGTTACACTATAGTAACCTTCTATAGGAGACAAATAACTAGGGTTACACTACAGCAAAGTAACCTTCTATACGAGACAGTTAACTAGGGTTACACTATAGTAACCTTCTATAGGAGACAGTTAACTAGGGTTACACTACAGTACAGTAACCTTCTATAGGAGACAGTTAACTAGGGTTACACTACAGTAACTTTCTATAGGAGACAGTTAACTAGGGTTACACTACAGCACAGTAACCTTCTATAGGAGACAATTAACTAGGGTTACACTACAGCACAGTAACCTTCTATAGGAGACAGTTAACTAGGGTTACACTACAGTACAGTAACCTTCTATAGGAGACAGTTAACTAGGGTTACACTAAAGTAACTTTCTATAGGAGACAGTTAACTAGGGTTACACTATAGTAACCTTCTATAGGAGACAATTAACTAGGGTTACACTACAGCACAGTAACCTTCTATAGGAGACAGTTAACTAGGGTTACACTATAGTAACCTTCTATAGGAGACAATTAACTAGGGTTACACTACATCACAGTAACCTTCTATAGGAGACAGTTAACTAGGGTTACATTACAGTAACTTTCTATAGGAGACAGTTAACTAGGGTTACACTATAGTAACCTTCTATATGAGACAATTAACTAGGGTTACACTATAGTAACCTTCTATAGGAGACAGTTAACTAGGGTTACACTATAGTAACCTTCTATAGGAGACAGTTAACTAGGGTTACACTATAATAACCTTCTATAGGAGACAGTTAACTAGGTGTACACTATAGTAACCTTCTATAGGAGACAGTTAACTAGGGTTACACTATAGTAACCTTCTATAGGAGACAGTTAACTAGGGTTACACTACAGTACAATAACCTTCTATAGGAGACAGTTAACTAGTGTTACACCACAGTACAATAACCTTCTATAGGAGACAGTTAACTAGGGTTACACTATAGTAACCTTCTATAGGAGACAGTTAACTAGGGTTACACTATAGTAACCTTCTATAGGAGACAGTCAACTAGGGTTACACTATAGTAACCTTCTATAGGAGACAGTTAACTAGGGTTACACTATAGTAACCTTCTATAGGAGACAGTTAACTAGGGTTACACTACAGTACCATAACCTTCTATAGGAGACAGTTAACTAGGGTTACACTATAGTAACCTTCTATAGGAGACAGTTAACTAGGGTTACACTACAGTACCATAACCTTCTATAGGAGACAGTTAACTAGGGTTACACTACAGTACAGTAACCTTCTATAGGAGACAGTTAACTAGGGTTACACTATAGTAACCTTCTATAGGAGACAGTTAACTAGGGTTACACTATAGTAACCTTCTATAGGAGACAATTAACTAGGGTTACACTACAGTACAGTAACCTTCTATAGGAGACAGTTAACTAGGGTTACACTACAGTAACCTTCTATAGGAGACAGTTAACTAGGGTTACACTATAGTAACCTTCTATAGGAGACAGTTAACTAGGGTTACACTATAGTAACCTTCTATAGGAGACAGTTAACTAGGGTTACACTACAGTAACCTTTTATAGGAGACAGTTAACTAGGGTTACACTACAGTAACTTTCTATAGGAGACAGTTAACTAGGGTTACACTACAGTAACCTTCTATAGGAGACAGTTAACTAGGGTTACACTTCAGTAACCTTCTATAGGAGACAGTTAACTAGGGTTACACTACAGTAACCTTCTATAGGAGACAGTTAACTAGGGTTACACTACAGTAACCTTCTATAGGAGACAGTTAACTAGGGTTACACTACAGTGGGGCGGCAGGGTAGCCTAGTGGTTAGAGCGTTGGACTAGTAACCGGAAGGTTGCAAGTTCAAACCCCCGAGCCGACAAGGTACAAATCTGTCGTTCTGCCACTGAACAGGCAGTTAACCCACTGTTCCCAGGCCGTCATTGAAAATAAGAATTTGTTCTTAACTGACTTGCCTGGTTAAATAAAGGTAAAATAAAATAAAAATAAAAGTACCATAACCTTCTATAGGAGACAGTTAACTAGGGTTACACTACAGTAACCTTCTATAGGAGGAGGGTTACACTACAGTTAGGAGACAGTTAACTAGGGTTACAGTTAACTAGGGTTACACTATAGTAACCTTCTATAGGAGACAGTTAACTAGGGTTACACTACAGTACAATAACCTTCTATAGGAGACAGTTAACTAGGGTTACACTACAATAACCTTCTATAGGAGACAGTTAACTAGGGTTACACTACAATAACCTTCTATAGGAGACAGTTAACTAGGGTTACACTATAGTAACCTTCTATAGGAGACAGTTATCTAGGGTTACACTATAGTAACCTTCTATAGGAGACAGTTAACTAGGGTTACACTACAGTAACCTTCAATAGGAGACAGTTATCTAGGGTTACACTATAGTAACCTTCTATAGGAGACAGTTATCTAGGGTTACACTATAGTAACCTTCTATAGGAGACAGTTAACTAGGGTTACACTACAGTAACCTTCTATAGGAGACCTCTCAGATATCTTGAATGTTCTTTTTCACAAAATAGCCATATTGCAATCTTCTGAGAACCATGGTGTCGCTGATGTACCTCTTTGTAACTCAGACGCAAAACACCACTACCCTGAACTACAGTGCCATAGATACTGAACTACAGTCAATATATAGACTACACACATGGCAAATTGGGGATTTGAACCTGCAACCTTGGTGTTACTAGCATTGTTTTCCAACTAACTGAGCCATCAGAACTTTACAACCTGTCTACTAAGGCATGTTGGATAGCAGCCTGCTAGGCCAGGAATCAGCAATTGGCTGGGTTAGTGTGAGTAATTAGAAACCATTGGAGATCTTTAAGCTGTTATATGAATCATGAGGGTTTATAGTACCAAACTACTCTCCTTCAGGCTATTGACTCACCAGGCGTTCGCATCACTGGCTCACATCGCCAAGGGACTGGAGAGAACAGCATACCGTTTTATAGGGTGAAAATCCTTACTTTTCCACAATCTGCCTCGTTTCAACTATTTAGCACAGTTCAGTACCCTATTTTGGGTTTCTTTAATCCAAGGAAATAATACCAGAAAGAGTCCTTCGGTACCGAAGTCCTTCTCCGTTCTGTTGGAACGTTCTCCCAGTGAATAGACGCAGTAAAGGTTCTCCCAGTGAATAGACGCAGTAAAGGTTCTCCCAGTGAATAGACGCAGTAAAGGTTCTCCCAGTGAATAGACGCAGTAAAGGTTCTCCCAGTGAATAGACGCAGTAAAGGTTCTCCCAAAGAATAGACGCAGTAAAGGTTCTCCCAGTGAATAGACGCAGTAAAGGTTCTCCCAGTGAATAGACGCAGTAAAGGTTCTCCCAGTGAATAGACGCAGTAAAGGTTCTCCCAGTGAATAGACGCAGTAAAGGTTCTCCCAGTGAATAGACGCAGTAAAGGTTCTCCCAGTGAATAGACACAGTAAAGGTTCTCCCAGTGAATAGACGCAGTAAAGGTTCTCCCAGTGAATAGACGCAGTAAAGGTTCTCCCAGTGAATAGACGCAATAAAGGTTCTCCCAGTGAATAGACGCAGTAAAGGTTCTCCCAGTGAATAGACGCAGTAAAGGTTCTCCCAGTGAATAGACGCAGTAAAGTTTCTCCCAGTGAATAGACGCAGTAAAGGTTCTCCCAGTGAATAGACGCAGTAAAGATTCTCCCAGTGAATAGATGCAGTAAAGGAGTCCATGGAACGCAGACGTTTGACCAGAATGGTGCACATTCAACAAATCTGTTCTAACAAAGTGGATATTTGTCAAATCCGTCATGATTATGTATTGTAACAGGCCCACAATGTGGTTACTTAAGTCCGATTTGGATTCACTGTATTTGGCTGTTTTTACTGCGTGTAACATGTAACTTAGAAGTTGTCCCTTTTCAGGTTTTAGAAGAAGGGACTGCTAAATGCTAACTCCCGTTCGTATAAGCTGGTTAGCATAGCGAGCATACAGAAATCGGTGGTAGTTGATTGGTAATGATGACATGAAAATGTGTTTGGGTTGACATCCATACAAGCATTATACATAGTGTCAAATACATATAAACAATAGCCTAAATGTAGGCACATTTTGCTGGGGGGAGGGGATTTGGGATCTTTCCTCCACGTGTTTTCATGGAAATTCCATTATTTTGGTCAAGTTCGATTTACCTCTTTACCGTATCTATATTGAAGTAGGTAGAGATGTCATTTCTGGTTCTGTACGAATCTGTTTAATGTTTGTGTGGAACTTAAAGAATCTGAGATGTAATGGCGACCTCTTTGTTCGTTTGACATGTCTTGAGAGTTTTAGATCTTAGTGGGTTTTGCAAAAGTATGTGTAATTTTGCAGAACAGATTTCAGTTTATGGGTGCTGTGCTAAGCTTTGACAAGGGGAACAAGTGGTTTGTGAAATGTGCTCAAACATTAGTAAGTAACAACTGTAAGATGATATGTACAAAGTGAGAGGTTTAACTTAACCGTTTTCACTGTTGCAAAAGATTCAAAGCTACAAAAAAACAATGATTTTGCTGGAAAGACGAAGCTTTTTTCCTCACATGTTACTTTTTAAAGAGTTATGTATGAATGATTGATGCCCAAACAAAATAGAGTGATGTGATGCAACCGTATCAAGCTATACACCCTCAAAGGGAGAAAAAGTGAGTATTTTTTTTCTCAACACATCTGCCTCTCCTGTCATTTGCCATGTCCTTCATCAGAAAAACTCTGCCAGTAAATGTTCTTGTTTATCTCGGAATAAACTAAATGACTGATTTACACATACACCTGCCAAGACAATTTAAACAAAAGGACAAAAGAGATTTTTTGCACTGACAAAGAAACTTTTCATAGAGATAGCTCTAAGGTTATTTGGGTCAAATTTGATGAATGGCTTTTAAACATAATGTGACAGAATAAAGATTAGCTAGCGGCAGCAATGCTTTCTCAATGATTTAAATAACCTAGCTGACACTTTGCCAAGATCTGCTCTTTCAAAACTCATCAGCATCAACACTATTAAAGAAATGTTGAAGTGATAAATATTTGATTTGTGCCATTTCATTCCATGAAGTGCCTTCTGCAATTTACTAAACATGTGGATTCTGCGCTGGTTTTTGTTTCTTCCTTAGTTTTTTCCAGGTGTGTGCATAATATGATCAATCTGTGACATTAATTAACCAATGAACTGCTAGAGGGAAGAAACAATTAGTAGACCAGAGATTCCCAAAGTCAGTCAGTCCACATCTCATTCAGCTAACCGTGGCCCAGATTGAAGACCGTCATTAAAGTGTATTCTTCTGAATATGGGTGCTAATGCTGGGTTGGAACCAAAGCCTGTGGCTCTCCTTGAATGGAGATGTTGACCCCCTTCCTAGATGAAGTACTTGGACGTCCCACAAATCTAAATACACCAAGGTCAAAAGGGAATCTTGACACCATTGCGCTCTTCCTCACATCCCTACTTTCAGTATTCATGTCGCCGCAGCAACCACAAGGGGGCCGCAATTACCTCAGAGCACCGCGCTCCGTTCCTTAGCAGAACAGCTGACTCCTGCATGGCCAACGGGCTTGGTAACAAATGCAGCTTTACTGAGAGGGGAAAAAAACAAGACAAAGAAGAAAGCGGTCCAAATGAATACCAATCAAAGTGAGCGACATGAGACATGAGAGCCGGGGGAACGAGGCACGGAGAAGACAAGTCTCCGACATTATTTATCCACTCGAGTGGCAGAGCCGCCAAAGTGGTGCTTGCCTTGTGGGAAGAGAACTCACTTTTCCAACCAGAGTTAAGAGCCCTTCTGCTGTTACATTCCTGTTCTCAAACTACAGGCTGAGAGACGAAGGGAAACTTGAGGATACAGGGACTCCTTTTGCATAATTCACAGTAGACTTTCACAGTCACTTAGTAAAAAAAAAACCTTCATGAAAGTCCCAGGAGTGAATCCCCTAAAAGTAACACAGGGTAACACTGGCCAAATAAAAGTTCCTGAGGATAGGGACAAACGCTGTTAAAGTCTTAGGGTCAGCATTTTGGTTGGCAAATGGAAAGCGATCAACTTGAGATCACCGGCCACCGTGATTGTGTACATGTGATCAGTTTATTTACATATGATGGTGTGTTAAACCCCTAGAGTCGATGTCCGTGCCCCTGCGGAAATCAAATTGACATAATTAACATCTACATAAAAATCTGTCCGTTTAAAGCTAGATGTCTCAATCCTCCGCCTCCGTCGATGTCTCACTTCCACATCTGAGGTGAAAGGTGACAGAGCGAAAGCGGTGTTTGTCAGACCATGTGACATCACAATATTTGGTTTTCCCAAAATCGTCTGCAGCATCCAAACTATTACATCCCCTCAATGGAAGGATGAGACTCGATGGAGACTTGATGGTGTTCTCCGTCTGAAGTCAGTACCTTTTGAACAGTTTGGGCTACACAATAACATGACCCCTCTGTGGAAAGGTGAGACTATAGAACCTCACAGGCCTCGTCTGAAGGTCCACCGGTATCCTCTGTTTCATCCGTGTGTCAGCATCTCCCTGTCCGTATTCTGTTCCTGTCCGTGGTGATCAAATGTTCCCTCCCTGTACCTGCTTCTCGTCTCCAGTGTCGATCCTTACATTAGCAAAAATAATGTTTTTTAAACAGAAACTCAATTGAGCTCAGGAGCATCCTGTTTCCATTGATCCTTGAGATGTTTCTACAACTTGATTGGAGTTCACCTGTGGTAAATTCAGTTGATTGTACATGATTTGGAAAGGCACACACCTGTCTATATAAGGTCTCACAGTTGACAGAGCATGTCAAAGCAAAAACCAAGCCATGAGGTCGAAGGAATTGTCAGTAGAGCTCCAAGACAGGATTGTGTCGAGGCACAGATCTGGGGAAGGGTACCAGAACATTTCTGCAGCATTGAAGGTCCCAAGAACACAGTGGCCTCCATCATTCTTAAATGGAAGAAGTTTAGAACCACCAAGACTCTTCCTAGAGCTGGCCGCCCAGCCAAACTGAGCAATCGGGAGAGAAGGACCTTGGTCAGGAAGGTGACAAAGAACCCGATGGTCACTCTGACAGAGCTACAGAGTTCCTTGGCAGAATAGAGACAACCTTCCAGAAGGACAACCATCTCTGCAGCACTCCACCAATCAGGTCTTTATGCTAGAGTGGCCAGACGGAAGCCCCTCCTCAGTAAAAGGCACATGGCAGCCCACTTGGAGTGGGCAAAAGGCACCTAAAGGACTCTCAGACCATGAGAAACAAGATCTGGTCTGATGAAACCAAGATTAAACTCTTTGGCCTGAATGCCAAGCGTCACGTCTGGAGGAAACCTGGCACCATCCCTACGGTGAAGCATGGTGGTAGCAGTATCATGCTGTGGGGATGTTTTTCAGCGGCAGGGACTGGGAAACTAGTCAGGATCGAGCCAAAGGTGAACAGAGCAAAGAGAGATCCTTGATGAGAGAGATCCTTGATGAAAATCAGCTCCAGAGCACTCAGGACCTCAGACTGGGGCGAAGGTTCACCTTCCAACAGGACAACGACCCTAAGCACACAGCCAAGACAACGCAGGCATGGCTTCGGGACAAGTCTCTGAATGTCCTTGAGTGGCCCAACCAGAGCCCGGACTTAAACCTGATCAAACATCTCTAGAGAGACCTGGAAATTGAAATGTTCTGCTGACAGGTCCATAACAATTAGCCATTGTTTTCTCCTTCATGAATGGTCACCGTCCTTTGTCAAATACAGCACAATAAAATATTGCAAACAATTAAAACATTGCAAATAGACCGGTAGCTTATGTAAAATATTTGACATTATGGGTAGTAGGCCACAGTATTGCTGTGTGATAGGAGCGAGGAGCGAGACATCATAGCCTATTTAGTCTCAGAGCCTATACAGAGACAGGAGATTGAAACACAATAATCTATTGATAGACAAAATATTGAACAACAAATGTGCATTTTGCAAAGCATTTCTTTAAATTTGTTTTGAATATACAGCCAGAGCCCGGACTTGAACCCAAACATCTCTAGAGAGACCTGAAAATATCTGTGCAGCAACGCTCCCCATCCAACCTGACAGAGCTTGAGAGGATCTGCAGAGGTGAATGGTAGAAACTCCCCAAATGCAGGTGGTGCCAAGCTTGTAGCGTCAAACCCAAGAAGACTCGAGGCTGTAATCGCTGCCAAATGTGCTTCAACAAAGTACTGAGTAAAGGGTCTGAATACTCATTTAAATATGATATTTCAGGTAGTTTTTTTATCAATTGGCAAAAATGTGAAAAAAACGTTTTGTTTTGTCATTATGGTGTATTGTGTGTAGAGGGATGAGAATATATATTGTTTTTTAGTCTAATTTTAGAATAAGGCTGTAAACTAACAAAATGTGGAAAAAGTCAAGAGGTCTGAATACTTCCCAAAGACACCGTACAGTCAGGCTACATAATTACATTCCCTTGTTTCTGCCTTGTCAGCAGAAGAGAAGCAGCAGGCCTCTGATGACCGATAGGACAGAAATCATTCAGAACCCTGTCCTCCCTGACTTGGGCAAAGTACAGTCGTGGGAAAAAGACACAAATATTAATTTCCAACAAGGTTTGCTGCTTCAGTGTCTTTAGATATTTTTGTCAGATGTTACTATGGAATACTGAAGTATAATTACAAGCATTTCATACGTGTCAAAGGCTTTTATTGACAATTACATGAAGTTGATGCAAAGAGTCAATATTTGCAGTGTTGACTCTTCTTTTTTCAAGACCTCTGCAATCCGCCCTGGCATGCTGTCAATTAACTTCTGGGCCGCTTCTTGAGGATTGACCACAAGTTCTCAATGGGATTAAGGTCTGGGGAGTTTCCTGGCCATGGACCCAAAATATCTATGTTTCGTTCCCCGAGCCACTTAGTTATCACTTTTGCCTTATGGCGAGGTGCTCCATCATGCTGGAAAAGGCATTGTTTGTCACCAAACTGTTCCTGGATGGTTGGGAGAAGTTGCTCTCAGAGGATGTGTTGGTACCATTCTTTATTCATGGATGTGTTCTTAGGCAAAATTGTGAGTGAGCCCCCTCCGTTGGCTGAGAAGCAACCCCACACATGAATGGTCTCAGGATGCTTTACTGTTGGCATGACACAGGACTGATGGTAGCGTTCACCTTGTCATCTCCGGACAAGCTTTTTTCCAGATACCCCAAACAATCAGAAAGGGGATTAATCAGAGAAAATGACTTTACCCCAGTCCTCAGCAGTCTAATCCCTGTACGTTTTGCAGAATATCAGTCTGTCCCTGATGTTTTTCCTGGAGAGAAGTGGCTTCTTTGCTGCCCTTCTTGACACCAGGCCATCCTCCAAAAGTATTCGCCTCACTGTACGTGCAGATGCACTCCCACCTGCCTGCTGCCATTCCTTAGCAAGCTCTGTACTGGTGGTGCAGATGGTCCTGGCGCTTGCTGGACTTTCTTGGGCGCCCTGAAGCCTTCTTCACAACAATTTAACCTCTCTCCTTAAAGTTATTGATGATCCGATAAATGGTTGATTTAGGTGCAATCTTACTGGCAGCAATATCCTTGCCTGTGAAGCCCTTTGTGTGCAAAGCAATGTGTTTCCTTGCAGGTAACCATGATTGACAGAGGAACAACAATGATTCCAAGCACCACCCTCCTTTTGAAGCTTCCAGTCTGTTATTTGAACTCAATCAGCATGATAGAGTGATCTCCAGCCTTGTCCTCGTCAACACACACACCTGTGTTAACGAGAGAATCACTGACATGATGTCAGCTGGTCCTTTTAGGCAGGGCTGAAATGCAGTGGGGATGTTTTGGGGGGATTCAGTTCATTTGCATGGCAAAGAGGGACTTTGCAATTAATTGCAATTCATCTGATCACTCTTCATAACATTCTGGAGTATATGCAAATTGCCATCATACAAACTGAGGCATCAGACTTTGTGAAAATTAATATTTGTGTCATTCTCAAATCTTTTGGCCACGACTGTATATGGAGACTCTTAGTGCCAAAAGTAAGGGGTTAAATAGATGTAAAAACTAAAAATGTTTACTGATCTTTCTTATATCTCTCAGATATAGGACAGACACGTCAGAACAAACTTCCTTTAGATTTTTTGGAGGGGGAATATCTGTTGTTCATCAAATATCTTTTTATCATTTTATTTGATACTTCAAGTGGTCTTAAAATTAGAAATAAAATAGCATAACGATCCTTGGTATGACCTTGTTGGTATGACCTTCTTGGTATGACCCCCGGGTTAGACTGTAATGGGTTGGGCATACTGTTACAGTACTAACACCAGCCACGCCTGGATGTCGTAAGCCTCTAGGAAGTCTGGCCTTCATTTTTTTTTTTACTTTGACAAAGATCTTTGAAGGCCTTTGAGGAACTACTCTTGTTTAATTCATAAAACTAAGACCTTTGTTTATGACAGCATCAATTTTCTTTCTCAGGGATGCAGTCATATGAAAAAAACATTCCCATTACTCCAAGGGCCTTTGCAATATATGTCAAATACGCTAAGACACAGCTATTTGTGCTTCCTTAGTGTATTTGGATGACAAAAATAATTGTAATCGTATAACTTTTTTTGCCACCTTGATTATCTTTGAAAAAAATAGTCAAACATTTACATTATCTTGAACTCCTCATTTCACAAACACACACAGACACACACTCACAACGCAAATGGTACCTACTCTGCCAAGGCTGTCGGCAGCGTCCACATACTGGCAATACTAAAATATTATGGAATTGTAGCATCAGCTTTGAATTCATTAACATGGTGTAATAGTAGCTTGCAGAGTTTGGGAGATGAACTGGGTATAGCGCCACGCTGATGTGGTTTCGCACATTTGAAAGTCAGAATAGACAGCGCACGCCGCCACGTTACATTAAAATGGAACTTCAAGGTCTGTGAAATAAATGCCAAGGCAAAGTTTAATCCTGTCAGGGGATTGACTGTACAACGCCGATGTCTGATGTTTGACATTCTTTAGATTAAACGCCAAGCTCTGTTTGAAAGCCAAAATCAATACTGAAGTGACACTGGGGCACACGCCTATGAAATAGCCACTGAGAGAAAATCATTAAGAGCGAAAGCTTGGGAAGAATCCAATGTGAACTGCAGCTGTAGTTTCTGTGGTAAACCTGTTGCACTCTCGTTCTATAGAATGAAAGATTCACTATAAAGCTGCCAATCAAGTCTACAACATGTAGTTAATATTAAGATAAGTTTTTCATCTTAACATGATTAAAAGTGAAGCAGTTTTCGGGAGTCACAGAAGGAATTATGTCTTCCACAGGGGTCTTGATTGAGATAGCCGATTCATTTAGGGTTGAGACAGCTGCATCAATTCATCCCTCTATACCCTTGTCGGGTATTTAACAAATGACACGTCATTGCGGACAACCTCTCTCTATGAACGGGAAGATCTAGAATACTAGGCGAATCCATGGCGCTGTATAAAGAACCACGATTCATTTGTCAACGCCACAGATAAGGGGGAAAAAGCAACAATGGCCAAGAATCTAAATGAGACGAACTTTGTCTATATTGACACTAATCAATCACTTTTCGTCAGCTCTTTGATGCCGACACGGTCACATGGTCGGTTTGGTGATCCATCAAGCCACCAATTCTAGTTGTTGTTTTTCAGCATTTATTTTTTCACAGTTTCAGATTCAAAGGTCAGAATAATTGTCAGCACCCCTGTCATCATCGGCCAATGTATGTGCCTCCTTGACCGGAGGCACTGTGAATGTGTGGGCATAAATATCAATGCCACTGTCACTAAAGTTATTAACTACTTTACATAAAAGAGGCGATAGAAGAGGCGAGTACCAATTTAACATATTTTATCCCAGTAATTTTAACATGCATTTAGAGTAAATGTCCCCCCCTACGTCATTCGATATGTGGTCCAAAAAAGAGGTGGTGGTGTAAATGTTAGAAGATATTCCGTATCTACAGGGTAGAATATCTATTATTCATAAGTGTCCATACAGCTCCACACATTGTTATTTTGGCCTGGAGCGCCTCAACCTGACATGGCACCCACCCTGCTCAAGATGTCCCTGAACAGAGACCCTGCTATCAAATGTTTCTCGTGCCTAGAAACCAATGCACAACTAGTCCAAGTACTTTAAAAAGATAAGAATATAAATGCACTGAAGACACCTTGGGCATCATTTATAAATGTTGCGTACGTACAAAATATACCCCAAAACATGTGTGTGCCAGTTCTCGCAAAAGTTGTTAATTATAAAAACTGAACATGATGTAAGAATATGATTAAATCTGACCTAAGAATATGCTTCACTCTGACCTAAGAATATGCTTCACTCTGACCTAAGAATATGCTTCACTCTGACCTAAGAATATGCTTCACTCTGACCTAAGAATATGCTTCACTCTGACCTAAGAATATACTTCACTCTGACCTAAGAATATACTTCACTCTGACCTAAGAATATACTTCACTCTGACCTAAGAATATACTTCACTCTGACCTAAGAATATACTTCACTCTGACCTAAGAATATACTTCACTCTGACCTAAGAATATACTTCACTCTGACCTAAGAATATGCTTCACCCTGACCTAAGAATATACTTCACTCTGACCTAAGAATATACTTCACTCTGACCTAAGAATATACTTCACTCTGACCTAAGAATATGCTTCACCCTGACCTAAGAATATACTTCACTCTGACCTAAGAATATACTTCACTCTGACCTAAGAATATCCTTCACCCTGACCTAAGAATATACTTCACTCTGACCTAAGAATATGCTTCACCCTGACCTAAGAATATACTTCACTCTGACCTAAGAATATGCTTCACTCTGACCTAAGAATATGCTTCACCCTGACCTAAGAATATGCTTCACTCCCGGCAAACTTCAGACAATGCGTACACACAATATCTAGTGGTTGAAGTATTGTAACACAAGTAGGCAAGTAAGTACTTATATTTTTAAGGGGATGACACAATTTTCATAAATATGTTTTAAACAGGAGACATTTGCCATTAGTGAAAAGAGCCCCCCCAAAAAAATGTGGACATACGAATCCATTTCCTATTTATTTAACATTTTCATAAATAATGCAGAATAAGATCATAAACGCTTCACCCTTTCTGGCCGTGATGGGTTCAAAGTCCTGAAGTTGCCATAGTCATCTCTCATTTAATTGGGCCTAGAAGTCTACCAAATAGAGATAGGCTATATGTATTTAAAGTTTCGCTGTATACAACCCTTTTTGCAGTGTGGTTTATAAGGCTACACAGTCAAATGTAATATTGAACAACAAATTTGTCTTTTGCATAGCATTTACTTTTAAATTGTTTAGAATTTACAATAAAAAAATGGTACTGAGTGTATATGGTACTGATACTGTATATATGGTACTGACAGTGTATATGGTACTGATACTGTATATATGGTACTGACAGTGTGTATGGTACTGACAGTGTGTATGGTACTGATACTGTATATATGGTACTGACAGTGTATATGGTACTGATACTGTATATATGGTACTGACAGTGTGTATGGTACTGATACTGTATATATGGTACTGACAGTGTGTATGGTACTGACAGTGTGTATGGTACTGATACTGTATATATGGTACTGACAGTGTGTATGGTACTGATACTGTATATATGGTACTGACAGTGTGTATGGTACTGACAGTGTATGGTGCTGACAGTGTATATGGTACTGACAGGGTATGGTACTGACAGTGTATATGGTACTGATATTGTATATATGGTACTGACAGTGTGTATGGTACTGACAGTGTATGGTGCTGACAGTGTATATGGTACTGATATTGTATATGATACTGACAGTGTATGGTGCTGACAGTGTGTGGTACTAACAGTGTGTGGTATTGACAGTGTATGGTACTAACAGTGTATGGTACTGACAGTGTATATGGTACTGACAGTGTATATGGTACTGACAGTGTGTATGGTACTGACAGTGTGTGGTACTGACAGTGTATGGTACTGACAGTGTATATGGTACTGACAGTGTGTATATGGTACTGACAGTGTGTATGGTACTGACAGTGTGTATGGTACTGACAGTGTATATGGTACTGACAGTGTGTATGGTACTGACAGTGTGAATGGTACTGACAGTGTGTATGGTACTGACAGTGTGAATGGTACTGACAGTGTGTATGGCACTGACAGTGTGTATGGTACTGACAGTGTGTATGGTACTGAGTGTATATGGTACTGACAGTGTGTATGGTACTGACAGTGTGTATGGTACTGAGTGTATATGGTACTGACAGTGTATATGGTACTGACAGTGTGTGGTACTGACAGTGTATGGTACTGACAGGGTGTGGTACTGACAGGGTATATGGTACTGACAGTGTGTATGGTACTGACAGTGTATATGGTAAAAACAGTGTGTGGTACTGACAGTGTATGGTACTAACAGTGTATGGTACTGACAGGGTGTGGTACTGACAGGGAATATGGTACTGACAGTGTGTATGGTACTGACAGTGTATATGGTACTGACAGTGTGTATGGTACTGACATTGTGTATGGTACTGACAGTGTATGGTACTGACAGTGTATGGTACTGACAGGGTATGGTACTTGGCAGCTTGCATGTTTAGTTTGAAAAAGTGACCCTAACACTGGCTAACCTGACACTGGCCAATCTAACACTGGCCAATCTAACACTGGCTAATCTAACACTGGCTAATCTAACACTGGCCAATCTAACACTGGTCAACCTAACACTGGCTATCTAACACTGGCCAATCTAACACTGGTTAATCTAACACTGGTCAATCTAACACTGGCTAATCTAACACTGGCCAATCTAACACTGGCCAACCTAACACTGGCTATCTAACACGGGCCAATCTAACACTGGCTAACCTAACACTGGCCAATCTAACACTGGCCAATCTAACACGGGCCAACCTAACACTGGCTATCTAACACGGGCCAATCTAACACTGGCTAACCTAACACTGGCCAATCTAACACTGGCCAATCTAACACGGGCCAACCTAACACTGGCTAACCTAACACGGGCCAATCTAACACTGGCCAATCTAACACTGGCCAATCTAACACTGGCTAACCTAACACTGGCCAATCTAACACTGGCCAATCTAACACTGGCTAATCTAACACTGGCTAATCTAACACTGGCCAATCTAACACTGGTCAACCTAACACTGGCTATCTAACACTGGCCAATCTAACACTGGTCAATCTAACACTGGTCAATCTAACACTGGCTAATCTAACACTGGCCAATCTAACACTGGCCAACCTAACACTGGCTATCTAACACGGGCCAATCTAACACTGGCTAACCTAACACTGGCCAATCTAACACTGGCCAATCTGACACGGGCCAACCTAACACTGGCCAACCTAACACGGGCCAATCTAACACTGGCCAATCTAACACTGGCCAATCTAACACTGGTCAACCTAACACTGGCTATCTAACACTGGTCAATCTAACACTGGCTAACCTAACACTGGCCAATCTAACACGGGCCAACCTAACACTGGCTATCTAACACGGGCCAATCTAACACTGGCTAACCTAACACTGGCCAATCTAACACTGGCCAATCTGGCACTGGCTAATCTAACACTGGCCAATCTAACACTGGTCAACCTAACACTGGCTATCTAACACTGGTCAATCTAACACTGGTCAATCTAACACTGGTCAATCTAACACTGGCTAACCTAACACTGGTCAACCTAACACTGGTCAATCTAACACTGGCTAACCTAACACTGGCCAATCTAACACTGGCCAACCTAACACTGGACAATCTAACACTGGCCAATCTAACACGGGCCAACCTAACACTGGCTATCTAACACGGGCCAATCTAACACTGGCTAACCTAACACTGGCCAATCTAACACTGGCCAATCTAACACGGGCCAACCTAACACTGGCTAACCTAACACGGGCCAATCTAACACTGGCCAATCTAACACTGGCCAATCTAACACTGGCTATCTAACACTGGCCAATCTAACACTGGCCAATCTAACACTGGCCAACCTAACACTGGCTAATCTAACACTGGCCAATCTAACACTGGCCAACCTAACACTGGCTATCTAACACGGGCCAATCTAACACTGGCTAACCTAACACTGGCCAATCTAACACTGGCCAATCTAACACGGGCCAACCTAACACTGGCTATCTAACACGGGCCAATCTAACACTGGCTAACCTAACACTGGCCAATCTAACACTGGCCAATCTAACACGGGCCAACCTAACACTGGCTAATCTAACACGGGCCAATCTAACACTGGCCAATCTAACACTGGCCAATCTAACACTGGCTAACCTAACACTGGCCAATCTAACACTGGCCAATCTAACACTGGCTAATCTAACACTGGCTAATCTAACACTGGCCAATCTAACACTGGCTATCTAACACTGGTCAATCTAACACTGGCTAATCTAACACTGGCCAATCTAACACTGGCCAACCTAACACTGGCTATCTAACACGGGCCAATCTAACACTGGCTAACCTAACACTGGCCAATCTAACACTGGCCAATCTAACACGGGCCAACCTAACACTGGCCAACCTAACACGGGCCAATCTAACACTGGCCAATCTAACACTGGCCAATCTAACACTGGTCAACCTAACACTGGCTATCTAACACTGGTCAATCTAACACTGGCTAACCTAACACTGGCCAATCTAACACGGGCCAACCTAACACTGGCTATCTAACACGGGCCAATCTAACACTGGCTAACCTAACACTGGCCAATCTAACACTGGCCAATCTGGCACTGGCTAATCTAACACTGGCCAATCTAACACTGGTCAACCTAACACTGGCTATCTAACACTGGTCAATCAAACACTGGTCAATCTAACACTGGTCAATCTAACACTGGCTAACCTAACACTGGTCAACCTAACACTGGTCAATCTAACACTGGCTAACCTAACACTGGCCAATCTAACACTGGCCAACCTAACACTGGACAATCTAACACTGACCATTCTAAGTAACCCGGATGAGACCTCATGACAAAGCACTCCATGACTGATAACAAGATCCATGATGTCATAAATGCTGCATCTGGCCATGTGTGGCAGAACAGCAGAACAATGTTAAGAAACTGCAGACAGAACCACCCACACAGGTCTTCACCAGGGCAGCACTGAGCAGAGAAAGGTAAAGTAGTGAAACTAGAGTCAGTGTGACCGTCAGTGTGACAAGGAGCGTTAGGCCTACACGTTGGTTACATTTTCTCGTCACCACCACCATTGTAAAGCCAGCCATTCACCCAAAATGGCCACCTGAATGTCCTTTCATGATAATCTTTATGCAGGTGCCAGGGATCACAATTGGGTTCTCTTTAGAAAACATGAACCACCCACGCAGGTCAACAGGGCAGAGAGAGATTAAAATAAGGGCAAGAGATAGCCTAGGGAGAGAAGTGGGGAAGAGACAGGTTGAACAGAAATTATATTCAGGCCTTCAGGCGATCTTCACGAGGTGACTGCTGTGCTGTTCCTCCATTAATCACTACACACACCTCGCATCGCATCTTTACAAACACACACACACACTCTGACACTTTTCCACACACACACACACTCGAGCGAAGGCATGGGAGAAACGTATGTATATGGCCATCTTCACCACTTTAGTTTCTATATATTCTACTGAATGTCTCTTGGTGTTAATGTATAACTTGTGTATGGAACTTGTGTATGTGCAAAAGTGTATGGAAAACCACTTCAGCTACTTTCCTGAGTTAATTCTATCCTAGCCATGGAGGCACAAACTCAGGTCGTCAACACTGGAACATGGATCTTCGAACGGACCTTGGATGGGACGTTAAGGGTTCATCACCAGTTTAATGGGCTAGAAAATGTCCCCTGGGTTTGAGTTGAGTCAGGGCAAGAGCCTGGACAGACAGAGCGTCCTGGAGGAAAACCGTTTAAGGGAAATTGAGTCATGAAAAAAATATGATGCGAAGATGAGTCTGATCAATCGCAGTATAGGAAAGCGAAATGCACTGACTTGGTCAGTCTTGCAGAACAGCTACTTGTATGTCAACGGTACACTCAGTTGGGTTTCAGATGTGGATGCACAGTGATGAGTGTGAACCCCAATGGGGGAAACCTAGTTTTAATACATCAAGTCTTACGTCAACAAAAATCAGCATCAAATGCTTGTTACATAAAGCTCCAAAAGGATTTGGACGGTGAGACATTTTTTGTTGTTGTTTTGGCTCTGTACTCCAGCACTTTGGATTTGAAATGATACAATGACTATGAGGTGAAAGTGCAGGCTGACATCTTTATTTTGAGGGTATTTTCATCCATATCTGACCCGTTTAGAGATTAGACCACTTTTGTATTAGTCCCCCTCATTTTAGGGTACCAAAGGTATTGGGAAAACTTCACTTCAAGTACCAGTCGAAAGTTTGGACACACCTACTCATTCAAGGGATTTTCTTTATTTTTACTATTTTCTACATTGTATAATCATAGTGAAGACATCAAAACTATGAAATAACACATATGGAATTATGTAGTAACCAAAAAAGTGTTAAACATTCTAAATATATTTTATATTTGAGATTCATTCATAATAGCCACCCTTTGCCTTGATGATAATGCACACTCCTGGCATTCTCTTAACCAGCTTCATGAGGTAGTCACCTGGAATGCATTTCAATTAACAGGTGTGCCTCATTAAAAGTTAATTTTATGAAACTTATTCAACTGGGTCTCATGAGGACCGCCACAGGAAAGAAAGACCCAGAGTTACCTCTGCTGCAGCGGATACATTCTTTAGAATTAACTGCACTTCAAATTTCAGCCCAAATAAATGCTTCACAGAGTTCAAGTAACAGACACATCTCAACATCAACTGTTCAGAGGAGACTGTGTGAATCAGGCCTTCGTGGTCGAATTTCTGCAAAAGAAACCACTACTAAAGGACACCAATAAGAAGAAGAGACTTGCTTGGACCAATGGACATTCGACCGTTGGAAATCTGTCCTTTGGTATGATTAGTCCAAATTAGATTTTTGGTTCCAATCTCTTTGTGAGACGCTGAGTAGGTGAACGGATAATCTCTGCATGTGTGGTTCCCACCGTGAATGTCACGAGTCCGACCGAGGGTGGTTTCCCTTCCCGGGCGGGTGGCGCTCGGCGGTCGTCGTCACCGGCCTGTTAGCTGCCACTGATTGTCTTTCTTCCCCCTCCTTGTATGTATATTGGTAGCACCTGTTGGTGAATAATTAGTTTGTCTTTATTAGACAGCCGGCCCGCCTGGTTGTTGTGCGGGATTAATGATTGTAACCTTCGGCTCTAATGTAGAGGAACGTGTTTGTTCCTGGTCGGGAAATTTCAGTTGTACCTTTCTCATTCCCCGTGTTTGGGGCCGTTATTATTGTGAGCACCCTGTGGTGCGTTGGTGCATTAAAAGAGCACAGCCTTGCACTCTCTGTCTCCTGCGACTGACTCCACACCCACGACACCCGGAGCAATACAGTGAAGCATGGAGGAGGAGGTGTGGAGGTGCTTTGCTGATGACACTGTCTGTGATTTATTTAGAATTAAAGGCACACTTAACCAGCATGGCTACCACAGCAAAAGAAACCACTACTAAAAGACATCAGTAAGAAGAAGATACTTGCTTATTGGGCCAAGAAACAAGAGCAAAGGACATTAGACCGGTGGAAATCTGTCCTTTGGTCTGATGAGTCCAAATTGGGGATTTTTCGACCCAACCACCGTGTCTTTGTGAGATGCAAAGTAGGTGAACGGATAATCTCTGCATGTGTGGTTCCCACCGTGAAGCATGGAGGAGGAGGTGTAATGGTGTGGGGGTGCTTTGCTGGTAACACTGTCAGTAATTTATTTAGAATTCAAGACACACTTAACCAGCATGACTACCACAGCATTCTGCAGCGATACGCTGTCCCATCTGGTTTGCAATTAGTGGGACTATCATTTGTTTTTCAACAGGATAATGACCCAACACACCTCCAGGCTGTGTAAGGGATATTTGAACAAGATGGAGAGGGATGGAGTGCTGCATCAGATGACCTGGCCTCCACAATCACCCGACCTCAACCCAATTGAGATGGTTTGGGATGAGTTGGATTGCAGAGTGAAGGAAAAGCAGCCAACACGTGCTCAGCATATGTGGGAACTACTTCAAGACTGATTGGAAAAGCATTCCATGTGAAGCTGGTTGAGAGAATAACAAGAGTGTGCAAAGCTGTCATCAAGGCAAAGGTGGCTACTTTGAAGAATCTCAAATATTTAAAAAATATCAAATTTGATGTCCATGATGTCATAAATGCTGCTTCTGCCCATGTGTGGCAGAACAACAGAACAATGTTAAGAAACTGCAGACAGAACCGTCCACACAGGTCTTCACCGGGGCAGCACTGAGCAGAGAAAGGTAAAGTAGTGAAACTAGAGTCAGTGACCATCAGTGTGACAAGGAGCATTAGGCCTACACGTTGGTTACATTTTCTCGTCACCACCACCATGGTAAAGCCAGCCATTCATCCAAAATGGCCACCTGAATGTCCTTTCATGATAATCTCTATGCAGGTGCCAGGGATCACAATTGGGTTCTCTTTCGAAAACATGAACCGCCAACGCAGGTCAACAGGGCAGAGAGAGATTAAAATAAGGGCAAGAGATAGCCTAGGGAGAGAAGTGGGGAAGAGACAGGTTGAACAGAAATTATATTCAGGCCTTCAGGCGATTTTCACAAGGGGACTGCTGTGTTGTTCCTCCATTAATCACTACACACACCTGTTAAACACTTTTTTGGCTACTACATGATTCGATATTTGTTATTTCATAGTTTTGATGTCTTCACCTAAATTCTACAATGTACAAAATTGTTTTAAAAAATATATAGAAAAACCGTGCTGCTATCCTCACTACCTCTCACAGGTCTAAGAGAGAGAGAGGCTGCTGCCCTCACAGGTCTAAGAGAGAGGCTGCTATCCTCACTACCTCTCACAGGTCTAAGAGAGAGAGAGGCTGCTGCCCTCACAGGTCTAAGAGAGAGGCTGCTATCCTCACTACCTCTCACAGGTCTAAGAGAGAGTCTGCTATCCTCACTACCTCTCACAGGTCTAAGAGAGAGAGCGGCTGCTGCCCTCACTACCTCTCACAGGTCAAAGAGAGAGGCTTCTATCCTCACTACCTCTCACAGGTCTTAGAGAGAGAGGCTGCTATCCTCACTACCTCTCACAGGTCTAAGAGAGAGAGAGGCTGCTATCCTCACTACCTCTCACAGGTCAAAGAGAGAGGCTGCTATCCTCACTACCTCTCACAGGTCTAAGAGAGAGAGAGGCTGCTATCCTCACTACCTCTCACAGGTCAAAGAGAGAGGCTGCTATCCTCACTACCTCTCACATGTCTAAGAGAGAGAGAGGCTGCTATCCTCACTACCTCTCACAGGTCAAAGAGAGAGGCTGCTATCCTCACTACCTCTCACAGGTCTAAGAGAGAGAGAGGCTGCTATCCTCACTACCTCTCACAGGTCAAAGAGAGAGGCTGCTATCCTCACTACCTCTCACAGGTCTAAGAGAGAGAGAGGCTGCTATCCTCACTACCTCTCACAGGTCAAAGAGAGAGGCTGCTATCCTCACTACCTCTCACAGGTCTAAGAGAGAGAGAGGCTGCTATCCTCACTACCTCTCACAGGTCAAAGAGAGAGGCTGCTATCCTCACTACCTCTCACAGGTCAAAGAGAGAGGCTGCTATCCTCACTACCTCTCACAGGTCTAAGAAAGGCTGCTGCCTGGCTGTCTGTCTGGGCTTGAGAGAGAGAGAGAGAGAGAGAGAGAGAGAGAGAGAGAGAGAGAGGGAGAGAGAGAGAGAGAGAGAGAGAGAGAGAGAGAGAGAGGGAGAGGGAGTGTGAGAGAGAGAGAGAGTGCAAGAGAGAGAGGGGGAGTGCAAGAGAGAGAGAGAGGGAGAGAGAGAGAGAAAGAGAAAACCTATTTAAAGGCATTGTCAGATCTCTATTCTTGTTTTGAGTTTATTGCCCATGAGTTTATGAATGCATTAAGTTAAATTAGTGATTTCCAGATTGGCTCTTGCTACAGCCTTTCAAGTTTCTCCTATAATATCCCGAATCTGTGCCAGCGAAGCAAGAATAATCTCAGCCTCAGCCCACAGAGGAGATTGACAACTCTGGCAGCGTTTTGAACCCTATGAAGTCTGCATTCTGTCTCCATGGTATCTGACAGGAACAAGAGGCAGAGCTAGAAACACTCCAGGGTCCAGTATTACAGGAACACACACAATACTGCATAGTCTACACAGTATTACAGGAACACACATGCCAGCACACACAATACTGCATAGTCTACACAGTATTACAGGAACACACACAATACTGCATAGTATACACAGTATTACAGGAACACACACAATACTGCAAAGTATACACTGTATTACAGGAACACACACAATACTGCATAGTCTACACAGTATTACAGGAACACACATGATACTGCTTAGCCTACACAGTATTACAGGAACACACACAATACTGCATAGTCTACACAGTATTACAGGAACACACACAATACTGCATAGCCTACACAGTATTACAGGAACACACACAATACTGCATAGCCTACACAGTATTACAGGAACACACACAATACTGCATAGCCTACACAGTATTACAGGAACACACACAATACTGCATAGCCTACACAGTATTACAGGAACACACACAATACTGCATAGCCTACACAGTATTACAGGAACACACACAATACTGCATAGTCTACACAGTATTACAGGAACTCACATAGAATTTATTCTCCAGTAGACATACAGTTTACACACAAAATAAATCTCTCTCTCTCGCTCACACACACACACACACACTCACACTTTTAGTGCAATTATACTCAGGAGCTTCTCTGATGGCGTCAAGCAGACGAAACAAACGGACACAGGGCCTCAGTGTGGTTCCATAGCAACACTGGTGTGAGGGGAATTGAATAAAGCACATAGCAGGAAGTGATAACGCAGGTAACCATTACTGAATTAGTTACCGAAATACAAGTCATCTGCTGTCCATGGATTTTCTCCAATGTTGAGGCAGAGGAGAATACAACACAGTCACATCCACAAACAGGAGAGTACAACACAGTCACATCCACAAACAGTAGAGTATAACACAGTCACATCCACAAACAGCAGAATACAACACAGTCACATCCACAAACAGGAGTATACAACACAGTCACATCCACAAACAGCAGAATACAACACAGTCACATCCACAAACAGCAGAATACAACACAGTCACATCCACAAACAGCAGAATACAACCCCAGTCACATCCACAAACAGCAGAATACAACACAGTCACATCCACAAACAGGAGAATACAACACAGTCACATCCACAAACAGCAGAATACAACACAGTCACATCCACAAACAGGAGAGTATAACACAGTCACATCCACAAACAGCAGAATACAACACGGTCACATCCACAAATAGCAGAATACAACACAGTCACATCCACAAACAGGAGAGTACAACACAGTCACATCCACAAACAGGAGAGTACAACACAGTCACATCCACAAACAGCAGAGTATAACACAGTCACATCCACAAACAGCAGAATACAACACGGTCACATCCACAAACAGCAGAATACAACACAGTCACATCCACAAACAGCAGAATACAACACAGTCACATCCACAAACAGCAGAATACAACACGGTCACATCCACAAATAGCAGAATACAACACAGTCACATCCACAAACAGGAGAGTATAACACAGTCACATCCACAAACAGCAGAATACAACACAGTCACATCCACAAACAGGAGAGTACAACACAGTCACATCCACAAACAGCAGAATACAACACAGTCACATCCACAAACAGGAGAGTACAACACAGTCACATCCACAAACAGGAGAGTACAACACAGTCACATCCACAAATAGCAGAATACAACACAGTCACATCCACAAACAGCAGAGTACAACACAGTCACATCCACAAACAGGAGAGTACAACACAGTCACATCCACAAACAGGAGAGTATAACACAGTCACATCCACAAACAGCAGAGTACAACACAGTCACATCCACAAACAGGAGAATACAACACAGTCACATCCACAAACAGCAGAATACAACCCCAGTCACATCCACAAACAGCAGAATACAACACAGTCACATCCACAAACAGGAGAGTATAACACAGTCACATCCACAAACAGCAGAATACAACACAGTCACATCCACAAACAGAAGAATACAACACGGTCACATCCACAAACAGGAGAATACAACACAGTCACATCCACAAATAGCAGAATACAACACAGTCACATCCACAAACAGCAGAGTACAACACAGTCACATCCACAAACAGCAGAATACAACACAGTCACATCCACAAATAGCAGAATACAACACAGTCACATCCACAAACAGGAGAGTACAACACAGTCACATCCACAAACAGCAGAATACAACACAGTCACATCCACAAACAGCAGAATACAACACAGTCACATCCACAAACAGGAGAGTACAACACAGTCACATCCACAAACAGGAGAGTACAACACAGTCACATCCACAAATAGCAGAATACAACACAGTCACATCCACAAACAGCAGAGTACAACACAGTCACATCCACAAACAGGAGTACAGCACAATCACATCCACAAACAGGACAGTACAACCCAGTCACATAACAAACAGACCACTGCATGTTTCTCTCTTGATCACAATCACCTTTATCGCCAAGAACATTAACATGTTCACAGAAACAGAATGTATACAATAAACAGAAAGTACACAAACAGAATGTAGACAATAAACAGAAAGTACACAATAAACACAATAAACAGAATGCACAGAATAAACAGAATACACACAATAAACAGAATACACAGAATACACACAATAAACACAATAAACAGAATGCACAGAATAAACAGAATACACACAATAAACAGAATACACAGAATACACACAATAAACACAATACACAGAATACACACAATAAACAGAATGCACAGAATAAACAGAATACACAGAATAAACACAATAAACAGAATGCACAGAATACACAGAATAAACACAATAAACAGAATACACAGAATACACACAATAAACACAATAAACAGAATGCACAGAATGAACAGAATACACGGAATACACACAATAAACAGAATGCACAGAATACACAGAATAAACACAATAAACAGAATGCACAGAATACACAGAATACACACAATAAACAGAATACACAGAATACACACAATAAACAGAATACACAGAATAAACACAATAAACAGAATGCACAGAATAAACAGAATACACAGAATAAACACAATAAACAGAATGCACAGAATACACAGAATACACACAATAAACAGAATACACAGAATACACACAATAAACAGAATACACAGAATAAACAGAATACACAGAATAAACACAATAAACAGAATACACAGAATACACACAAAAAACAGAATGCACAGAATGAACAGAATACACAGAATACACACAATAAACAGAATGCACAGAATAAACAGAATACACAGAATACACAGAAAACACACAATAAACAGAATACACACAATAAACTGAAAAAACACAAACAGAATAAACACCTTAAACAGAATACACACAATAGCACAATAAACACAAGACACAGTAAACAGAATATACACAATAAACTGAATACACACAATAAACACAATAAAACACAATAAACACAATAAGCGCAATAATCACAAACAGAATACACAGAATACATACAATAAACAGAATATACACAATAAATGTAATATAATGCTATAACATGATGCATGTCGCACCTCTCTGATTCAGAGGGGTTGGGCTAAATGTGGAAGACACATTTCAGTTGAATACAATCAGTTGGACAACTTGACTAGGTCTCCCACTTCCCTTTCCACATTAGGTTAGCCGCTAACGCTAACTTAACGTTAACCTAGCTAAAGGCTAATCTCCGTTAAGTCAAAGACCTACACAGAACGGAGAAAAATTGTTACACTAGATGAACCGTCAGTCATAATTTGAGAGAGAGAACATCTTACACGAGACGGAGAACAGCAACTACAGCGTCTAGAACGTGAGGGGCATGATTGAAGCGAAACATTTAATTGGGATAGCACTGTAATTAACTTGGTGTCAGGCAGCCATCTCGGTGTCGTGCTAAAGATGACATCTGTTTTAACCCTCCTTGTGAACGCTCATGACAACTAATGATAAATGACCGCTCGAAGCAATGACACGGTGGCATGTACAATAATTAGACGCTAATTGGCTACTGGTGTTACAGCTGGAATATAGTGTTCCATGTCATGGTGTCAAGTCATTAAATGAATAGAACCTAACTTATGAATACTTATTAGGTATATGTCATATTTTGATGGGACTGAATTGCATTTTCTGACACATCGTCTTCACAGTCACTTGGGTCGGCTATTCCATTGTGGATGTCAAATGATTTTGTGTCAAATTAAAATAATGTTGTTGTTTTTCCTCCTAGTACTAGTGTAGCTCTGTTCTCTGGTCAAACCACATTAGTACTAAAAAGCAGATTTACTATCATTTGATTGTAGTATTATTTAGTTTTTTAGAATTATGAAATATTCGTTTACTAGTTTAAACATAATTACAGTTCATTTGCGTATTCTGTCAGTATAAAATACACATTTTATCCTTATATACTTATATATTGTGCAGATCGTTTCCAAAGTATGAACCACATTAGTACTAAAAAATAGATTTACCATCATTTGATTATCATTTCGTTTTTAGAATTTTGAAGTAAATATGAATACAGCCATTAATACAGGTAACGAACGAGTGGAGGACAGAGGAGCCTCTTAAAGAAGAAGTTACAGGTCTGTGAAAGCCAGAAATCTTGCTTGTTTGTAGGTGACCAAACACTTATTTTCCACCATAATGTGCAAATAAATTCATTAAAAATCCTACAATGAGATTTTCTGGATTTTTTTTTCTCATTTTGTCTGTCATAGTTGAAGTGTAGTTGAAGTGTACCTGTGATGAAAATTACAGGCCTCTCTCATCTTTTTAAGTGGGAGAACCTGCACAAGTGGTGGCTGACTAAATACTTTTTTGCCCCACTGTATTTGTTCCACTGAACCTGCGTTGACAATGACAAAACAATACGTCTCAGTTTCCCCCCACACAGCTAGCATTAGCATCGCTGCTAGTGAAACAGTGGGAGTGGTGCACGTGCGTCAAAAATCATGCCCAAATCCTCAAAGTTACTTCAAACCAAATGTTATAGTAACCCAAATACCATAACAAGTTGCACATATAGAATATTATAGGAATTCTGGTGTTTATATAACGTTTCTGGTAGATAAAAAAAAACTATTGGGGGGATACAGACTTTTATGAGCTGTTTTGACTGTAACTAAGTATATATGTATGGTAATGTCCATTTTGTAGATGGTCTTACATAGTTAGAACCATATACGGGCACATAAGGTGCTCCATCTCTGCAGGTGATCTGTCTATCTGGTCAAAATAGCTCCAACTGGTTCCCCTCCACCCTCTGAGGATATGAAATTATGTAGAACTGAATATTGTCTCCTCGAAAAACCTGCATTTGGAAGAACTACTTTTGGGAGAATACACACCAGTCGAGCTCTCTGTGTAGATTACGAGTGTATCTGAGTTTTGCAATGTAGTTCTACTAAATATTTAAACCATTAGCAGACCTGGTATACCATTGTCAGATTTTTATTTGCACAAAAAAAATGTAGATGGTTTTGGATTTGTACAAAGTCTTACGTTACGTGGTATAGAAAAGTACAATCTTGTGCGAGCACATGGGGAGCTTTATCTGTGCAGGTGATAGGTTGATCTGGTCAACGTCACTGATACAGGCCCCACTCCCCCCTCTGGTGGAATGATACCGTGTTATTATGTCCTACATGTCTCCAGAGAAACTTACATTCAAATGAAGGTCCTTATCTATCAAATTACTACAGGTGGAATAAGGTGTTTCTGGCTGAAGTCAAAATGACCACAAATGACTTTTTTTAAGCCCACATTGATACAGAAACACGAAATAACTAAACAAAACATGATTTTGATTGATTAAAGATGCACTACGCAGAAATCACTCCGCCATTTCCTGGTTGCTACGTTCAGTTTATATAACAAAACGAGCAGTCATTGTGTAGAGAATCATTGTAGCATCTAAACCGCTGTTAAATATATTTTCCAGAACCAAACATATAGTATTTTCAGCTGTTTGAAGCTGCGTGTAAAGCCAAAGTTAAAGACACAAAAACTAAACATAAAAACTGGAAGTATAGAAATAGAGCACATAGAACATATCTACCGCTTCTTAGACTTGCTTTCAATGAGAATGAAATATCTTTAACTAACATTTCTATGTGAATTTGGTCAGGTCACCCAAAAAGTTACATATTGTAAATTTAAGAAAAAGTTGATTGACAAAGTCATGAAAAACATGTAAGAATTGAATAAACCAGCATTGGGTTATGATTTTTTTTTAAATATGCCTCTGGTGTAAAAAATGACCTCAGTCGGTAGTATGAGGGTTAATAAAGTAATCATTGTTATGTCTTCAATAGCAGAGATTTGCAAGACCAGGGAATTGCAATGGTAACTAGCAACAGTAAAACTATAAGTGTTTCTAAACTGAACAAAAATATAAACGCAACATGCAACAATTTCAATAATTTTACTGAGTTACACTTCATATTTTTTTATTGTATTATTTATCCGTTATTTGACCAGGTAAGTTGACTGAGAACACGTTCTCATTTACAGCAACGACCTGGGGAATAGTTACAGGGGAGAGGAGGGGGATGCATGAGCCAATATTAAACTGGGGATTATTAGGTGACCGTGATGGTTTGAGGGTCAGATTGGGAATTTAGCCAGGACACCGGGGTTAACACCCCTACTCTTACGATAAGTGCCATGGGATCTTTAATGACCTCAGAGAGTCAGACCGCCTGTTTAACGTCCCATCCGAAAGACAGCACCCTACACAGGGCAGTGGGATACTGCCCTGGGGCGTTGAGATATTTTTGTTAGACCAGAGGAAAGAGTGCCTCCTACTGGCCTTCCAACACCACTTCCAGCAGCATCTGGTCTCCCATCCAGGAATTGACCAGGACCAACCCTGCTTATATATACAGAAAGCCAGTCAATTGAAATAAATTCATTAGGCCCTGATCTATGAAGTTCACATAACTGGGAATACAAATATGCATCTGTTGGTCACAGATCAAAAAAAAATAATTAGGGGCGTGGATCAGAAAACCAGTCAGTATCTGGTTGACCAACATTTGTCTCATACAGCGCGACACATCTCCTTCACATAGGCTGTTGATTGTGGCCTGTGGAATGTTGTCCCACTCCTCTTTAATGGCTGTGTGAAGTTGCTGGATATTGTCGGGAACTGAAACACGCTGTCGTACACGTCGATCAAGAGCATCCCAAACATTCTCAATGGGTGACATGTCTGGTGAGTGTGCAGGCCATGGAAAAACTGGGACATTCTCAGTTTCCAGGAATTGTGTACAGATCCTTGCAACATATGGCTGTGCATTATCATGCTGAAACATGAGGTGATTGTGGCGGATGAATGGTACGACAATGAGCCTCGTTACGGTATCTCTGTGCATCCAAATTGCCATCGATAAAATGCAGTTGTAACGACGAGCACACAGATGAGCTTCCCTGAGACGGTTTCTGACATTTTGTGCAGAAATTCTTCGGTTGTGCAATCCCACACTTTCATCAGCTGGGTGGCTGGTCTCAGACGAAGAAACCAAATGTAGAGGTCATGGGCTGGCGTGGTTACACGTGGTCTGAGGCCGGTTGGATGTACTGCCAAATTCTCTAAAACGACGTTGGAGGAGGCTTATGGTTAAGTAAAATAAACATTCATTTCTCTGCCAACAGCTCTGGTGGACATTCCTGCAGTCAGCATGCCAATTGCACGCTCCCTCAAAACTTGAGACATCTGTGGCATTGTGCTGTGTGACAAGACTGCACATTTTTGTGGAATTCTATTGTCCCCAGCACAAGGTGCAACTGCGTAATGATTATGCTGTTTAATCAACTTCTTGATATGCCACACCTGTCAGGTGGATGGATTATCTTGGCAATGTAGAAATTCTCACTAACAGGGATGTAAACAGATTTAACACACAAAATTTGAGAGAAATAAGCTTTTTGTGTGTATGGAACATTTCTGGGATCTTTTTAATTCAGCTCATGAAACAAATGGGACAGACACTTTATATGTTGCATTTATATTTTTGTTCAGTACACTATAGAAATGATTGCTGAGTTCCAACAAAGTAATATCAATGACATAGAGGATCTATAACAGTAATGACAGATCGTGTCAGAACAACGACATTACTGTTATGACAACGACCAGGTCAATGACAGGTTATGTGAAAACGCTGGAGGATTCTAAAGTGTAGCCTTGACAACCGCTTAGGATACAATGTAGCACAAATAATCTGATCCTGTCTTATGTCGATGCCTGTTGAAAGTATCAGGGAAACATGTAAATACCGCTAACACTGTCCCACAAAACATGCCTTTTTGCCTCTGTGTGACACAGTGGCAGGGTTGGTGAAAGGCCCTTGGCTCAACAGGCAAAACATGAAGGGTGGGCTGACAGGCGCACACAAAGGAAATCTGGAACCGAGTTAATAGAAAATACGAAAAAAAATAGGACTTAAGGGAGGCCAAATCATCGGATTGCCGGCAGCTTTTTCATAGGATATTTTTCAGAGCACAACAAATTTGCTGCGGTCGGCTGCCTCTAAATTGGTGCTTCATCAAAACTATTGATTTGTAATGTCTTACCGGCCTTGATCTGGAACTGCAGCAAGGACACTTCCTGAAATTGGTGCTTCGTTAAAACTATTGATTTGTAAAGTCTTACCGGCATTGATCTAGAACTGCAGCAAGGCCATTTCCTGCTGGGTAGAGATGATGAGAGAGATCTGCAGACCAGAAACATTTACATAGTCTCCACATCCAGCGCAGTGTTCATGTTGGCAGTCGTCTTTATTTTGTTGGTCTAGTTGTAGTCATTTTGACTAAAATATTGGTCAAGTTGTAGTCATTTTGACTAAAATATTGGTCTAGTTGTAGTCATTTTGACTAAAATATTGGTCTAGTTGTAGTCATTTTGACTAAAATATTGGTCTAGTTGTAGTCATTTTGACTAAAATATTGGTCTAGTTGTAGTCATTTTGACTAAAATATTGGTCTAGTTATAGTCATTTTGACTAAAATATTGGTCTAGTTGTAGTCATTTTGACTAAAATATTGGTCTAGTTGTAGTCATTTTGACTAAAATATAATGAAGTCTTAGTCACATTTTTGTCATTTGAATAATGAGTTAGTCTAGTTATTTGTCAAAATGACAAAAACAATGGGCCATTTTAGTCAACTAAAAGCCCTTTCATTTAGTAATTCACAGTGATTTAGATCGTGTAACAGACTACTACGGTGGTACTGTAGACTATTGAAGAAATAAGTTGTTTCATCTTTCAGGAATACATGAGTGAAGATATTTTGAAGTACAACCTCATCCAGTGATTGTCATGAATGGTGAATTGACATTAATAAGGTTGGTTTATTTTACTGTTTAAATAGGGCTCCGGAATTTTCTGAATTTTGTTGTTCTAAAGAGATTCATTTGCCTACACCTTTATGTGTACTAATATCATTGGCTAATTCATTTGGAGCTAATTTACCACACGAGGAAGTGAAGACTCAAAATAAATTTGCTAGATTGCTAACAGTAAATATAATACCCACTGTTAGTAGTCATGTATTAATCTAATAGTAAATTGTATGTCCTAAAAAAATACTGCAGTTGTACAGTGCATTCGGAAAGTATTCAGACCCCTTGACTTTTCCCACAATTTGTTACATTACAGACTTATTCTAAAAAACAATTGTTTTAATGTCCTCTCAATCTACGCACAACACCCCATAATGACAAAGCAAGTTTTTAGAGATTTAACCCAATTTATAAAAATATCAAACTGAAACATCACATTTACAGAAGTATTCAGACCCTTTACTCAGTACTTTGTTGAAGCACCTTTGGCAGAGATTACGGCCTCCAGTCTTCTTGAGTATGACGCTACAAGCTTGGCACATCTGTCTTTGGGGAGATTCTCCCATTCTTCTCTGCAATATCCTCTCAAGTTCTGTCAGGTTGGATGGGAAGCGTCGCTGCACAGATATTTTCAGGTCGGGTTCAAGGACAATTAGAGACTTGTCCCGAAGCCACTGGCTGTGTGTCATGGCCTGTATGCTTCGGGTCATTTCGCTGTTGGAAGGTGAACCTTCACCCCAGTCTGATGTCCAGAGTGGTCTGGGGCAGGTTTTCATCAAGGATCTCTCTGCACTTTGCTCCGGTCATCTTTCCCTTGGTCCTGACTAGTCTCCCAGTCCCTGCTGCTGAAAAACTTCCCCACCGCATGATGCTGCCACCATCATGCTTCACTGTTGGGATGGTGCCAGGTTTCCTCCAGACGTGACGATTGGCATTCAGGCCAAAGAGTTCAATCTTGGTTTCATCAAACCAGAGAATCTTGTTTCTTATCCTCTGAGATTCTTTAGGTGCCTTTTGGCCAACTCCAAGCGGGCTGTCATGTGCCTTTTACTGAGGAGTGGCTTCCATCTGGCCACTCTACCATATAGGTCTGATTGGTGGAGTGCTGCAGAGATGGTCGTCCTTCTGGAAGGTTCTCCCATCTCTACAGAGGAACTCTGGAGCTCTGTCAGAGTGACCATCGGGTTCTTGGTCACCTCCCTGACCAAAGCCATTCTCCACCGACCGCTCAGTTTGGCCGGGCTGCCAGCCCCAGGAAGAGTCTGGTGGTTCCAAACTTCTTCCATTTAAGAATGATGGAGTGCACTGTGTTCTTGGTGACCTTCAATACTGCAGACATTTTTTGGTACCCTTCCCCAGATCTGTGCCTCGACACAATCCTGTGTCGGAGCTCTATGGACAATTCCTTCAATTCCTTCAAGCCCCATGAGGGCTTGGTTTTTGCTCTGACATCCACTGTCAACTATGGGACCTTATATAGACAGGTGTGTGCATTTCCAAATCATGTCCAATCAATTGAATTTACCACAGGTGGACTCCAATCAAGTTGTAGAAATATTATTAAGGATGATCAATAGAAACAGGATGAACCTGAGCTCAATTTCGAGTCTCATGGCAAACGGTCTGAATACTTATGTAAATAAGGTATCTGTTGTTGTTTTTTTCACAATTGCAAAAATGTCTAAAAACATGATTTAGCTTTGTCGTTATGGGGTATTGTGATTGATGAGGGAAATGTTTTGGGGAAACGAAATGTTGCATTCGGAGTTGTTTAAATGATGCCAAGATAAGTAAAGTGGCTCCAAAACATTGCATCTTTTTCACCAGGAGCCACCGGGAGAGTAGTCATTGCATGTGCCTTATTTGCATCTATGATATTTTGCCGACAGATTGGAGAACGGTTCAATCTCTCCAAAAACTCCTGTCCAGTCCAGTCAGATTTTAGTCACAGAGATAACTTGGTCTCGTCTCATCTGCCACTGAATAATATGTGTTTGACAAATATTTTTTGTTGACAAAGTGAATTCTGATCAAGAATTCACAGAGCAGCTCTTACAAGCAGATTGATACATTGATTTGACGGAATCCAAATTGATGTTTGTGTTGTTTTTTTCTACTCTCCTCCGTTTTGGGAACTCATTTTGTCTTGGTGATGTGCGTTTGACACATGAAGTTGGCTGTGCACCAAGCATTTGTGAATAAAACATGTAATCTCGCTTATTCTCATAACAATCTAATAGCCCATTTCCACCTGAGCAGAAATACACAGAGTACCTGGCAACTCAACGTTAATCCAGCCAGGCAGATGCACTACCTTTGTATTGCCCCACACCAGGGGCTTTCTGCTTCCTGTGGCACTGTGTGACAGATCACTATGCAGAGCAAATGGGACAGGCCCTCTGATTACGGGGACTAATGCTATCTGCCGGCCATGCTTCTATGTATATGAGGAGAGGTGAGAGAAGGGGAGTGGGCGAGATTTGAAGTGAATGGAGTCAGCACTCCTGCGGGCCACACAGTACACACACACACACACACACAAACACACACACATGTAGGCTCGCCCCTAATTCAAGAGCTCTCCGACACCTGGAGTTGGAAGACGGAGGCCAATGCCAAAGGACAAGTAACTATCTATATGTATGTATTATCTCTGTGGTTAGTTGTATCTGTATAGGGTGAACTCTAAATTACTCTGATACTATCTATATGTATGTATTATCTCTGTGGTTAGTTGTATCTGTATAGGGTGAACTCTAAATTACTCTGATACTATCTATATGTACAGCTGAAATCAGAAGTTTACATACACTTAGGTTGGAGTCATTAAAACCAGTTTTTAAACCACTCCACACATTTCTTGTTAACAAACTATAGTTTTGGCAAGTCGGTTAGGACATCAACTTTGTGTATGACACAAGTCATTTTTCCAAAATTTGTTTACAGACAGATTATTTCACTTACAGTGAATTGTATCAGAAGTACAGTGGGTCAGAAGTTTACATACACTAAGTTGACTGTGCCTTTAAACAGCTTGGACAATTCCAGAAAATGATGTCATGGCTTTAGAAGCTTCTGATAGGCTAATTGACATGATTTGAGTCAATTGGAGGTGTACCTGTGGATGTATTTCAAGGCCTACCTTCAAACTCAGGGCCCCTTTGCTTGACATCATGGGAAAATCAAAAGAAATCAGCCAAGACTTCCAAAAATGGTAGACCTCCACAAGTCTGGTTCATCCTTGGGAGCAATTTCCAAACGCCTGAAGGTACCACATTCATCTGTACAAACAATAGTACGCAAGTATAAACACCATGCGACCACGCAGCCGTCATACCGCTCAGGAAGGAGACGCACTCTGTCTCCTAGAGATGAACATACTTTGGTGCGAAAAGAGCAAATCAATCCCAAAACAACAGCAAAGGACCTTGTGAAGATGCTGGAGGAAACAGGTACAGAAGTATCTATATCCACAGTAAAACAAGTCCTATGTCGACATAACTTGAATGGCCGCTCAGCAAGGAGAAGCCACTGCTCTAAAACCGCCATAAAAAAGACAGACTACGGTTTGCAACTGCACATGGGGACAAAGATCAGACTTTTTGGAGAAATGTCCTCTGGTCTGATGATACAAAAATAGAACTGTTTGGGCCTCCCAGGTGGCGCAGTGGTTAAGGGCGCTATACTGCAGCGCCAGCTGTGCCACCAGAGACTCTGGGTTCGCGCCCTCGCGGCCGTGGTGCGACGCACAATTGGCCTAGAGTCGTCCGGTTTAGGGAGGGTTTGGCCGGTAGGGAAATCCTTGTCTCATCACGCACCAGCGACTCCTGTGGCGGGCCGAGCGCAGTGCGCGCTAACCAAGGTTGCCAGGTGCACGGTGTTTCCTCCGACACATTGGTGCGGTTGGCTTCCGGGATGGATGGCGCTGTGTTAAGAAGCAGTGCGGCTTGGTTGGGTTGTGTATCGGAGGACGCATGACTTTCAACCTTCGTCTCTCCCGAGCCCGTACGATGTAGCGATGAGACAAGATAGTAGCTACTAAACAATTGGATACCACGAAATTGGGGAGAAAAAGGGGGTAAAATAAATAAAAATAAATAAATAAAAATAGAACTGTTTGGCCATAATGACCATCATTGTGTTTGGAGGAAGCCGAAGAACACCATCCCAACCGTGAAACACAGGGGTGGCAGCATGATGGTGTGGGGGTGCGTTGCTGAAGGAGGGACTGGTGCACTTCACAAAATAGATGGCATCATTAGGGACGAAAATTATGTGGATATATTGAGGCAACATCTTAAGACATCAGTCAGGAAGTTAAAGCTTGGTCGCAAATGGGTCTTCCAAATGGACAATGACCCCAATGACCCCAAGACCCCCACCCTCTAATTCCCACACTCCTTCTGGGGTTGGGGTGACAACTTTATGTCTCCTGGATGGCTTGTCAACTGCAAAGGGAGGGTTTTGATTTAGTTTTGCATCTGGGACCATGAAAATGCGCAAGATAGATTTGGCTACTGTACCGTGTTCCCTCGAGTGAAACTCCACTTCCTAATTATCTTAAAAGCTGTCTAATGTCTGTCTGGCATACTGACAGGCTCAGATTCACTGTGGTAGAGAGACTCTGGACTCTCTGATAGAGAACACTAGACCTGAGGCTGAATGGCACATTCTCCATCGTAATGTCCATTTCTCCTCAAAGTGAATCTTGTGTTTTGTTCCTTCAGTGACTAGGTCATGCAAATCATCAACACTGAGCAAACCTGTTTTATGCAACAACAAAAAAGATTGGTTTCATGTTAGTTGGATAAAGGGACACATTTGACTTTAGGTTCAAGCCTGAGTAAAATGATCTGCCACAGGAACCAAAGAGCCCCAGGTGTGGGGGAATCCAAAAGATAGTGAGTCTGCCTGACTGGATTAACGTTACGCACCAGCAACTCTTTGTCCAGACTGCAGTGCAATATCTCTGCTCAGATTGAACATTCTCCATGGGGGCTGTGGATCACATCAGTAGGTCTACCGCTGCCATAGTAGATCAACCAGATTCCTGGTGTTATAACGCCTCATATATCTTTCTTTATTATGCATGACTAAACCATACCTGTCTCTTATCAGTTTGCTATAATGCTGTTACGGTTCTAGAACATACGTGTCTGCATAATCAGGCATCAGGGAGGCGGGGGGGGGGGGGGGGGTAGGGGGGAGGCAACTTTATGTCTCCTTGACGGCTAGTCACCCACGAAGGGAGGGTTTGATTTCGTTCAGCATCTGGGACCATGAAAGGGCGCGAGATAGATGTAAAAGGATAAAAGGATTTGGCTGCTATACCTTGTTCCCTCGAGTGAAACTCCACTTCCTAACTATCTTAAAGCTGTCTAATATCTGTCTGGCTTACTGACAGGCTCAGATTCACTTGTTCCCATTGGATGGTTACTATGTGAGAGACACTAAGATAGGGATTCAGACCTCCATACTAGTTAATAGGCTCTGAACATAGACACAAGCAAGAGATTTAGGTTTACTAACTCTGTGGTCACTCGACTACATGTTGATACGCAGGGGAAGCTCCTGCAATGTCTTCAACGAAGAGATATTTACTTTGTCAAATCAACACAGTCGTGAAACTCGTGAAAAAATAACTGTTTTGCAGTTCACGTCACCTCGAAGCGTAAATACAATCCCCAAACAGCCGCCAACTTGTTGGGTAGGTCCCTCTCCAAAATGTTCAAACTTCAAAATAACCCCATGATGAAAGAGAACTCCAAATGATGACATCTCAGCTGAGGGTGATCTCCAATTACCTTCAATTGGTTCAGATTCACTACCGCTTCCCTTGCATTTAAAAAAACACCAACAAATGTGCTTCACTTTGAACTGAGAGAGAAAACGTCTCTAGCTTATTAAAACTGTTGTGGAGGAAGAAAGAGCAGCCCAGAGTCTGTTGTTGCGCTGTTGTTGTTTTGTACCCATCTTTATGTTTCCTCGGGTGACTGGATAACTGCCCTGGGGTTCGACTCTCATCACATCTGCACTCACTCACACGCTTGAACGTTACACACACACTTGCGCGTCACAAGCACACACACACACACACACACACAAACAGAGAGGAGTAAGAGCCTTTGTGTGCGAAAGCATTAATGATGACAGACAAACAGGAGTGTGGAGGATATGCAAGATGAGAGCTTTACGAAGTATAATTTTCTATCTTTCTGTTTGTGTTGCCGGGATAACGCTGGGAGGAATACGCCTTGCATTGCTATGTAGTGTACAGGTACAATGTTCTTACGTCAAGCTTTGGTTTACAGTGGGAGTATAAAACAGCACGTCCCCCCCCCCCCCCCACCCTCCCAAAAAAATATCTTCTTTGTGGCAGAGGTAGTGAAGTGATGTCGCAATCTCCACTGACGATTGGGTTAACATTAAAGCCTTTTTGGAAATGTTTGCTAATCTAGCGTTAGTGCTGAGTGCTGTGAATTGGAATCTCCAATGGTCCTGTTCAAACGTGCAGCAATAACCATGCTATAATTATCTGAAGCACAATTAAGCAGAATTATTGACATAATGCTTTTAATCTCTTTAAAAGTCCATGATTATAGCATCTATCTCACCAAAATGTGGAGAGAGGTGCCATAACAAAATGGGGAGAGAGTACAATCTTGCCTAGGTACAGTGGTGGAAAAAGTATTCAATTGTCATACTTGAGTAAAAGTATAGATACCTTAATAGAAGACACCCAATAAAATACTACTTGAGTAAAAGTATAGATACCTTAATAGAAGACATCCAATAAAATACTACTTGAGTAAAAGTCTAAAAGCACGTGGTTAATAAATATATTTAAGTATCAAAAGTAAATGTAATTTCTCAAATATACTTAAGTATCAAACGTAAAAGTAAAAGTATTAAAAACAACATTTATTCCTTATATTACTAAGCAAAGCAGACAGCACAATTTTCTTGTTTTTAAAAACGTATGGATAGCCAGGGGCACTCTCCAACACTCGGACATTATTCACAAAAGATGCATTTGTGTCCGCCAGACCATAGGCAGTAGGGATGACCATGTGTTCTCTTGATAAGTGTGTCCATTCCACAGTTGTCCTTTACACCACTGCCTAGGATAGAACAGAAGTCTTTCAACCCATCTAGGTTTCTCATGGGTTCAAATTCAATCAGGACATTAAATAATTCCTCCTCGCGCTGCCCAATCAAATGTTCACCACCATGTCTCTTCCTTATGGTGTCGGTTGACAGTGAGCCTCAAGGGCACTTTCAACACGTGAGTCTGGGACTAACTGCAGTGTTTCCAATCAGTACATTCCTGGAGGACCCCCGCAGGGAGTGCCCATTGATTTAGCCCAGCACTTACACAACTGATTCGACTAATCAAGGGGCTCTGTGATTAGTTTGATTAGTTGAATCAGGTGTGGTCTAATGAATGCTCCATTTACCTTACCACTGACATAATGAAGGCTCTATTTACCCTGCCACTGACCTAATGAAGGCTCTATTTACCCTGCTACTGAATTAATGAAGGCTCTATTTACCCTGCCACTGACATAATGAAGGCTCTATTTACCTTACCACTGACATAATGAAGGCTCCATTTACCCTGCCACTGACATAATGAAGGCTCCATTTACCTTACCACTGACATAATGAAGGCTCCATTTACCTTACCACTGACATAATGAAGGCTCTATTTACCCTGCCACTGACCTAATGAAGGCTCTATTTACCCTGCTACTGAATTAATGAAGGCTCTATTTACCCTGCCACTGACATAATGAAGGCTCTATTTACCTTACCACTGACATAATGAAGGCTCCATTTACCCTGCCACTGACATAATGAAGGCTCCATTTACCTTACCACTGACATAATGAAGGCTCCATTTACCCTGCCACTGACCTAATGAAGGCTCTATTTACCCTGCCACTGACCTAATGAAGGCTCCATTTACCCTGCCACTGACCTAATGAAGGCTCCATTTACCCTGCCACTGACATAATGAAGGCTCTATTTACCCTGCCACTGACCTAATGAAGGCTCTATTTACCCTGCCACTGACCTAATGAAGGCTCCATTTACCCTGCTACTGACCTAATGAATGCTCCATTTACCTTACCACTGACATAATGAAGGCTCTATTTACCCTGCTACTGACCTAATGAAGGCTCTATTTACCCTGCTACTGACCTAATGAAGGCTCTATTTACCCTGCTACTGACCTAATGAAGGCTCTATTTACCCTGCCACTGACATAATGAATGCTCCATTTACCCTGCCACTGACCTAATGAAGGCTCTATTTACCCTGCCACTGACATAATGAAGGCTCCATTTACCTTACCACTGACCTAATGAAGGCTCTATTTACCCTGCTACTGACCTAATGAAGGCTCTATTTACCCTGCTACTGACCTAATGAAGGCTCTATTTACCCTGCTACTGACCTAATGAAGGCTCTATTTACCCTGCTACTGACCTAATGAATGCTCCATTTACCCTGCCACTGACCTAATGAAGGCTCTATTTACCCTGCCACTGACATAATGAAGGCTCCATTTACCTTACCACTGACATAATGAAGGCTCTATTTACCCTGCTACTGACCTAATGAAGGCTCTATTTACCCTGCTACTGACCTAATGAAGGCTCTATTTACCCTGCTACTGACCTAATGAAGGCTCTATTTACCCTGCTACTGACCTAATGAAGGCTCTAATTACCCTGCCACTGACATAATGGATGCTCCATTTACCCTGCCACTGACCTAATGAAGGCTCTATTTAGCCTGCCACTGACCTAATGAAGGCTCTATTTAGCCTGCCACTGACCTAATGAAGGCTCTATTTACCCTGCCACTGACATAATGAATGCTCCATTTACCCTGCCACTGACCTAATGAAGGCTCTATTTACCCTGCCACTGACATAATGAAGGCTCCATTTACCTTACCACTGACCTAATGAAGGCTCTATTTACCCTGCTACTGACCTAATGAAGGCTCTATTTACCCTGCTACTGACCTAATGAAGGCTCTATTTACCCTGCTACTGACCTAATGAAGGCTCTATTTACCCTGCTACTGACCTAATGAATGCTCCATTTACCCTGCCACTGACCTAATGAAGGCTCTATTTACCCTGCCACTGACATAATGAAGGCTCAATTTACCTTACCACTGACATAATGAAGGCTCTATTTACCCTGCTACTGACCTAATGAAGGCTCTATTTACCCTGCTACTGACCTAATGAAGGCTCTATTTACCCTGCTACTGACCTAATGAAGGCTCTATTTACCCTGCTACTGACCTAATGAAGGCTCTATTTACCCTGCTACTGACCTAATGAATGCTCCATATACCCTGCCACTGACCTAATGAAGGCTCTATTTACCCTGCCACTGACATAATGAAGGCTCTATTTACCCTGCTACTGACCTAATGAAGGCTCTATTTACCCTGCCACTGACATAATGAAGGCTTTATTTAGCCTGCCACTTAATTAATGAATGCTCCATTTACCCTGCCACTGACCTAATGAAGGCTTTATTTAGCCTGCCACTGAATTAATGAAGGCTCTATTTACCCTGCCACTGACCTAATGAAGGCTCTATTTACCCTGCCACTGACATAATGAAGGCTCTATTTACCCTGCTACTGACCTAATGAAGGCTCTATTTACCCTGCCACTGACATAATGAAGGCTCTATTTACCCTGCTACTGACCTAATGAAGGCTCTATTTACCCTGCCACTGACATAATGAAGGCTCTATTTAGCCTGCCACTGACATAATGAAGGCTCTATTTAGCCTGCCACTGACCTAATGAAGGCTCTATTTAGCCTGCCACTGACCTAATGAAGGCTCTATTTAGCCTGCCACTGACCTAATGAAGGCTCTATTTACCCTGCTACTGACATAATGAAGGCTCTATTTAGCCTGCCACTGACCTAATGAAGGCTCTATTTAGCCTGCCACTGACCTAATGAAGGCTATATTTAGCCTGCCACTGACCTAATGAAGGCTCTATTTAGCCTGCCACTGACCTAATGAAGGCTCTATTTAGCCTGCCACTGACCTAATGAAGGCTCTATTTAGCCTGCCACTGACCTAATGAAGGCTCTATTTACCCTGCCACTGACCTAATGAAGGCTCTATTTACCCTGCCACTGACCTAATGAAGGCTCTATTTACCATGCTACTGATTTATAATCAATGGTCATTACAACAATAACCACTGAGGAAAATGGGAAAAACATGACATTCTTAACAATATTAACCCATTGTGTGTGTGTGTGTGTGTGTGTGTGTGTGTGTGTGTTTATGTGTGTGTGTGTGTGTGTGTGTGTGTGTGTGTGTGTTTATGTGTGTGTGTGTGTGTGTGTGTGTGTGTGTGTGTGTGTGTGTGTGTGTGTGTGTGTGTGTGTGTGTGTGTGTGTGTGTGTGTGTGTGTGTAGTTGTGACTTTACATCAGAAGAGACATGCCTAAATTCCAACAATAAACACATTCATGTACAGTACCAGTCAAGGGTTTGGACACACCTACTCATTACAGAGTTTTTCTTTATTTTTACTATTGTCTACATCAAATCAAATGTTATGTACATATAAATATATGGATGAGCGATGGCCGTGCGGCATAGGCAAGATGCAGTAGATGGTATAGAATACAGTATATACATATGAGATGAGTGATGTAGGATATGTAAACATTAAAGTGCCGTTATTTAAAGTGACTAGTGATACCTTTATTGAGTCAATTTATTCAAGTGGCCAGAGATTTGAATCTGTATGTTGGCAGCAGCCTCACTATGTTAGTGATGGCTGTTTAACAGTCTGATGGCCTTGAGATAGAAGCTGTTTTTCAGTCTCTCTCTCTGGATGGTAGCGGGGTGAACAGGCATTGGGTGCTGTAGGTGTCCTGGAGGGCAGGTAGTTTGCCCCCGGTGATGCATTGTGCAGACAGCACCAGCCTCTGGAGAGCTTTGCGGATGAGGGCGGTGCAGTTGCGGTACCAGGCGGTGATACAGCCCGACAAGATGCTCTCGATTGTGCATCTGTAAAAGTTTGAGTGTTTTAGGTGACAAGCCAAATTTCTTCAGCTTCCTGAGGTTGAAGAGGCGCATTTGCGCCTTCTTCACTATGCTGTCTGTGTGGGTGGACCATTTCAGTCTGTCTGTGATGTGAACGTTCCACCTTCTCCATTACTGTCCCGTTAATGTGGATGGGGGGGAGGGGGGGGGGGGGCTACTCCCTCTACTGTTTCCTGTCCACGATCATCTCCTTTGTTATGTTGACGTTGAGTGAGAGGTTATTTTCCTGACACCACACTCTGAAGGCCCTCACCTCCTCCCGGAAGGCCGCCTTGTCATTGTTGGTGATCAAGCCTACTACTGTAGTGTCGTCTGCAAACTTGATGATTGAGTTGGAAGTGTACATGGCCACGCAGTCATGGATGAACAGGGAGTACAGGAGAGGGCTGAGAACGCACCGTTGTGGGGCCCCAGTGTTGAGGATCAGAGGGGTGGAGATGTTGTTTCCTACGTTCACCACTTGGGGGGCGGCCCGTCCAGGACCAAGCTGCACAGGGCGGGGTGGAGACCCAGGGTCTCGAGCTTAATGACGAGTTTGGAGGGTACTATGGTGTTAAATGCTGAGCTGTAGTCAATGAACAGCATTCTTACACAGGTATTCGTCTTATCCAGATGGGATAGGGCAGTGTGCAGTGTGATGGCGATTACATCGTCTGTGGACCTATTGGGGCGGTAAGCAAATTGGAGTGGGTCTAGTGTATCAGGTAGGGTGGAGGTGATATGATCCTTGACTCGTCTCTCAAAGCACTTCATGATGACAGAAGTGAGTGTAACGGGAACAGGAACAATGGTGGCCATCTTGAAGCATGTGGAATAGCTGCACTGCGGAGGGAATAGCTGCACTGTTTATACTCAGTCATGTTTCCAGTCGCCTTGCAGGGATTAAAAGCGGTGATTCGCTCTTTCAGTTTTGTGTGAGGGCTGCCATCAATCCACGGTTTCTGGTTAGGAAAGTTTTTAATGGTCACAGAGTGGGTACAACATATCTGATGCACTTGCTAATAAATTCGCTCACCGAGTCAGCGTATACATCAATGTTGTCTGAGGCTATCCGGAACATATCCCAGTCCACGTGATTGAAGCAATTTTGAAGCGTGGAATCAGATTGGTCAGACCAGCATTGGATAGACCTGAGCACGGGCGTTTCCTGTTTTAGTTTCTGTCTATAGGCTGGGAGCAACAAAATGGTCAGATTTGCTGAAGGCAGGGGAGGGGAAAGCTTTGTAATCATCGCGGAATCTAAAGTAGCAATGATCCAGAATGCTACCAGCTTGTGTTGCGCATTCAATATGCTGATAGATTTTAGGATGTCTTGTTCTCAGGTTAGTTTTGCTAAAATCCCCAGCTATAATAAATGCAGCCTCAGGATGTATAGTTTCCAGTTTACAAAGAGTCCAGTGAAGTTATTTCAGGGCCGACAAGGTATCTGCTTGGGGGTGGGATATACACGGCTGTGACTATAATCGAAGAGAATTCTCTTGGAAGATAATTTGATTGTAAGGAATTCTAGGTCGGGTGAACAAAAGGACTTGAGTTCCTGTATGTTGTTGTGATTACATCATGAGTCGTTAATCATAAGGAATACACCCCCGCCCTTGTTCTTACTAGAGAGATGTTTTTTCTGTCGGCACGATGCGTGAAGAAACTGGGTTGCTGTACCGACTGACAACATATCCCGAGTGAGCCATGTTTCCGTGAAACAGAGAATGTTACCATCTCTGATGTCTCTCTGGAAGGCAACTCGGTGCCCTAATTTCATCCACCTTGTTATCTAGCGATTGGACATTGGCGAGTAATATGCTCGGAAGCGGTGGATTGCCTTCTTACCAGTAGGCCACTCCGTCTGCCTCTCCTGCGGCGACCGCGTTGTATTGGGTCGCCCTCTGGGATAAAATCCCATGTCCAGGATGGAGGTCCGAACAAAGGATCCGCTTCGGGAAAGACGTATTCCTGGTCGTAATGTTGGTAAGTTTACAACGCTTGCAGAATAGTAGTGAAGACATCAAAACTATGAAATAACACACATGGAATCATGTGTGCAAAGTTGCCATCAAGGCAAACGGTGGCTACTTTGAAGAATCAAAAATATAAAATATAGTTTAATTTGTTTAACACTTTTTTGGTTACTACATGATTCCATATGTGTTATTTAATAGTTTTGATGTCTTCACTATTATTCTACAATGTAGAAAAGTGTAAAAAAAAAAAAAAACTCTTGAATGAGTAGGTGTGTCCAAACGTTTGACTTGTACTCTGCATGTAAATAGGACAAAAGCTTTCACCTCAGCGCTTAATGATCTGATATTGTGGACCGACCTGCAGTTCTCTGGTTATAAATATCTGCTCCAATAGGATGGGCTAAGAAACCGCACTGCAGCTGTCTCCATGTGGATCGCTGCTGTGACAAAGGAAGATGCAACATCACAATGACCAGGTAAACGTTTGGATCCACTGAGCAAACACTCTCCCCTCTCTGTCAAACCCACCTGACACTCTGACAGTAATATGCCTTCCCTAAGCTGACTCCCCTGTGTGTGTGTGTGTGTGTGTGTGTGTGTGTGTGTGTGTGTGTGTGTGTGTGTGTGTGTGTGTGTGTGTGTGTGTGTGTGTGTGTGTGAGTGTGTGTGTGTGTGTGTGTGTGTGTGTGTGTGTGTGTGTGAGTGTGAGTGTGAGTGTGAGTGTGTGTGTGTGTGGCGGGGGGATATGCATGTTTGATTGTGAGCACTCTGCTCTTCAGCCCAGCAGAGACACGCGTGTGTCTATGTGTGTGTGAGAGGGGGTGATTGTCTATTTGCCTGCCTGCCTGCCTACCTGCCTGCCTGTGTACACGTGGTCTTACAGATCTAGCTAAGGTGTGAGACGAGGGCTTGGGTGCCCATTGCATGCAGTAAGCCTCTGACACATTCCCCTTAGGAGCCTAAGCCTAGGAGCTGTCCACGTGCAGTGGTGCTGAAAGTACGATGGTACAGGAACTGAGAAACAGACATCATGGGACAGGCACTGAGAAACAGACACCATGGGACAGGCACTGAGAAACAGACACCATGGGACAGGCACTGAGAAACAGACACTTTGTGGCAGGCACTGGGAAACAGACACCATGGGACAGGCACTGAGAAACAGACACCATGGGACAGGCACTGAGAAACAGACACCATGGGACAGGCACTGGGAAATAGGAACAGACACCATGGGACAGGCACTGGGAAATAGGAACAGACACCATGGGACAGGCACTGGGAAATAGGAACAGACACCATGGGACAGGCACTGGGAAATAGGAACAGACACCATGGGGCAGGCACTGGGAAATAGGAACAGACACCATGGGACAGGCACTGGGAAATAGGAACAGACAGTGGGAAACAGGAACAGACAGTGGGAAACAGGAACAGACAGTGGGAAACAGGAACAGACAGTGGGAAACAGGAACAGACAGTGGGAAACAGGAACAGACAGTGGGAAACAGGAACAGACAGTGGGAAACAAGAACAGGCAGTGGGAAACAGGAACAGACAGTGGGAAACAGGAACAGACAGTGCTCTCACTCCTCATTCCTCATAGTGTAACACTTCTTGACACTTGTCTGAAAATCATGCTGATTTTGAATGTCTTTCACAATAAGAAGCTTGTTCTTTCTGGTTGTCTAGTGCCTTTTGCTATTGAGAACATTCTCCCATGACAGAATTACATCAGTTTACCAGTGTGTTATCATTCTTCTCATCAATTAAAAGTCAAAGAAATGAATGGTTGAAGAACATCTGTAGTTTTGTCATTTTAAGCACCCAAGCTGACGGATCATTAGGATGGCACAACATGGTAACCTTGGAGACAGACATTTTTACACTCCTCCCCCCGCGGTTCATCAAATCACATTAAAAGGTCTAAACTGAAGCTCTGTATCGTGTCAAAACAATACACATGTAATCACCAATGACTGCATCACAGTTCCATGTGACAGTGTAATGTAATCACGCATGCACATACACTACATGAAAAGTATGTGGACACCTGCTGGTCAAACATCTCATTCTAAAATCATGGGAATTAATATGGAGTTGGCCGCCCCCTCGTTGCTGCTATAACAGCCTGCACTCTTCTGGGAAGGCTTTCCCACTAGATGTTGGAACATTGCTGCAGGGACTTGATTCCATTCAGCCACAAGAGCATTAGTGAGGTCGGGCACTGACGTTGGGCGATTAGGCCTGGCTCTCAGTCAGCGTTCCAATTCATCCTGAAGCTGTTCGATGGGGTTGAGGTCAGGGCTCTGTGCAGGCCAGTCAAGTTCTTCCACACTGATCTCAACAAACCATTTCTGTATGGATCTCGCTTTGTGCACGAGGGCATTGTCATGCTGAAACAGGAAAGGGCCTTTCTGTTGGAAGCACAGAATCTTCTAGAATGTCATTGTATGCTGTATGCTGTTAAGATTTCCCTTCACTGGAACTAAGGGGCCTGAACCATGAAAAACAGCCCCAGACCATTATTCCTCCTCCACCAAACTTTACAGTTGGCACTATGCATTGGGGTGGGTAGCGTTCTCCTGGCATCCACCAAACCCAGATTATTTTGTCAGACTGCCAGGTGAAGAAGGGTGATTCATCACTCCAGAGAATGCATTTCCACTGCTCCAGAGTCCAATGGCGGCAAGCTTTACACCACGCCAGCAGACACTTGTCTTCACGCATGGTGATCTTAGGCTTGTGTGCAGCTGCTCGGCCATGGAAACCCATTTGATGAAGCTCCCGACGAACAGTTCTTGTGCTGAAGTTAGTAGTGAGGGATTTTTTCACGCTACGCATTTCAGCACATTTCAGCACATTTCAGCACTCAGCGGTCCAATTCTGTGAGCCACTTTGCCACTTTGCGGCTGAGCTGTTGTTGCTCCTAGATGCTTCCACTTCACAATAACAGCACCTACAGTTGACCGGGGCAGCACTAGCAGGGCAGGAGTTTGACGAACTGACTTGTTGGAAAGGTGGCATCCTATAACAGCAACACGTTAAAAGTCACTGAGCTCTTCAGTAAGGCCATTCTACTGCCAATGTTTGTCTAAGGAGACACCTGTCAGCAACGGGTGTGGCTGAAATTGACAAATCCACTCATTTGAATGGGTGTCCACATACTTTTGCATAAACAGTGTGTGCACGCACGAACAGACACACACAGTGGGAGAGAACTAAGCTGTGTAGCCTTCAGTGCAGCCTAAGACTGCCTTCATTAAGATATATTCATTGAGTTACAATATCACCATTCTGGTGCGAGACAAAGGAGACATTTTCTGAAAGACCGCCACAGCAGGATTTACACCCATCCCTCAGTAAGACCACCACAGCAGGATTTACACCCATCCCTCAGTAAGACCACCGCAGCAGGATTTACACCCATCCCTCAGTAAGACCACCGCAGCAGGATTTACACCCATCCCTCAGTAAGACCACCACAGCAGGATTTACACAGTAAGACCACCACAGCAGGATTTACACAGTAAGACCACCACAGCAGGATTTACACAGTAAGACCACCACAGCAGGATTTACACAGTAAGACCACCACAGCAGGATTTACACAGTAAGACCACCGCAGCAGGATTTACACAGTAAGACCACCACAGCAGGATTTACACCGTAAGACCACCACAGCAGGATGTACACAATAAGACCACAACAGCAGGATATACACCCATCTCTCAGTAAGACCACCACAGCAGGATGTACACAGTAATACCACCACAGCAGGATTTACACAGTAATACCACCGCAGCAGGATTTACACAGTAAGACCACAACAGCAGGATATACACCCATCTCTCAGTAAGACCACCACAGCAGGATGTACACAGTAATACCACCACAGCAGGATTTACACAGTAAGACCACCACAGCAGGATTTACACAGTAAGACCACCACAGCAGGATTTACACAGTAAGACCACCACAGCAGGATTTACACAGTAAGACCACCACAGCAGGATGTACACAGTAAGACCACCACAGCAGGATGTACACAGTAAGACCACCACAGCAGGATGTACACAGTAAGACCACCGCAGCAGGATTTACACAGTAAGACCACCGCAGTAGGATGTACACAGTAAGACCACCGCAGCAGGATTTACACAGTAAGACCACCGCAGCATGATTTACACAGTAAGACCACCACAGCAGGATGTACACCCATCCATCAGTCCTTCACATTACACCTACATAATGATTGATTGTACATTTAGCATACACAGTAATACACAGTTATGACACATAGAAACAGGAAAAAGGCAACTTCTTTTGAAAAACACATCAAATTAAATCAAAAATAAACTTCACAGATGTTCATATATTCCTCCAAAGCCTACTGTGTACCTGAACCCATCGTTCTCCCTATAGGCTACAGAGGAAACAGTGGAGAACACCACCGCAGCCTCGGTTGGAGTCTCACTCTTTAGACCGTCTTTGTTATCGAGCCGCTTCACTCAGCGTTCACACGTTTTGAGCTCTACGATACCACTGTGTGAAGTGTGACACAGGAACGTTGTTAGCTCTGACGCCATGCGCTACCAGCTACATAGCTAGACTCTCGCTCGTGCACATTCCCATCTGTCAAAAGTTAGCCCAGACAGACCGACTAATGGTACCATCACTTGGGCGCATCACAAGATTCTGTCCATGTTTTGCATCTGATATATCTGGATCTATGTCTCACGTCTCTGTTTCTCTCTTTGTTTCTACATCTCTCTCTCTGTTTCTACATCTCTCTCTCTGTTTCTCTCTTTGTTTCTATATCTCTCTGTTTCTATATCTCTCTCTGTTTCTATATCTCTCTCTCTGTTTCTCTCTCTCTGTTTCTCTCTCTCTCTGTTTCTCTATCTCTGTTTCTATATCTCTCTCTCTGTTTCTCTCTTTGTTTCTATCTCTCTCTCTCTGTTTATCTCTCTGTTTCTATATCTCTCTCTCTGTTTCTCTCTTTGTTTCTACATCTCTCTCTCTCTGTTTCTCTCTCTGTTTCTACATCTCTCTCTCTGTTTCTCTCTCTCTGTTTCTATCTCTCTCTCTCTCTGTTTCTCTCTTTGTTTCTATCTTTCTCTCTCTGTTTCTATATCTCTCTCTCTGTTTCTCTCTCTGTTTCTATATCTCCCTCTCTGTTTCTCTCTCTCTGTTTCTCTCTCTCTGTTTCTATATCTCTCTCTCTCTGTTTCTATATCTCTCTCCTGTTTCTCTCTTTGTTTCTATCTCTCTCTCTCTGTTTCTATATATCTCTCTCTGTTTCTCTCTCTCTGTTTCTATATCTCTCTCTCTGTTTCTCTCTCTCTGTTTCTCTCTCTGTTTCTATATCTCTCTGTTTCTATATCTCTCTCTGTTTCTACATCTCGCTCTCTGTTTCTGTATCTCTTTCTCTGTTTCTCTGTTTCTACATCTCTCTCTGTTCCTATATCTCTCTCTATTTCTACATCTCTCTCTCTGTTTCTATATCTCTCTCTGTTTCTACATCTCTCTCTCTGTTTCTCTCTCTCTGTTTCTATATCTCTCTCTCTGTTTCTCTCTCTCTCTCTCTCTCTCTCTCTCTGTTTCTATCTCTCTCTCTCTCTCTGTGTTCTCTGTTTCTATATCTCTCTCTCTGTTCCTATATCTCTCTCTATTTCTACATCTCTCTCTCTGTTTCTATATCTCTCTCTGTTTCTACATCTCTCTCTCTGTTTCTCTCTCTCTGTTTCTACATCTCTCTCTCTGTTTCTATATCTCTCTCTCTGTTTCTCTGTTTCTATATCTCTCTCTCTGATTCTACATCTCTCTCTGATTCTACATCTCTCTCTCTGTTTCTACATCTCTCTCTGTTTCTATATCTCTCTCTGTTTCTACATCTCTCTCTGATTCTACATCTCTCTCTGATTCTACATCTCTCTCTCTGTTTCTATATCTCTCTCCCTGTTTCTATATCTCTCTCTCTGTTTCTCTGTTTCTACATCTCTCTCTGTTTCTATCTCTCTCTCTCTCTGTTTCTCTGTTTCTATATCTCTCTCTCTGTTTCTATATCTCTCTCTGTTTCTATATTTCTCTCTGTTTCTACATCTCTCTCTGTTTCTATATCTCTATCTGTTTCTACATCTCTCTCTGTTTCTACATCTCTCTCTGTTTCTATATCTCTCTCTGTTTCTACATCTCTCCCTGTTTCTATATCTCTCTCTATTTCTACATCTCTCTCTCTCTTTCTATATCTCTCTCTCTCTGTTTCTATATCTCTCTCTCTGTTTCTATATCTCTCTCTCTGTTTCTATATCTCTCTGTTTCTATATCTCTCTGTTTCTATATCTCTCTGTTTCTCTGTTTCTACATCTATCTCTCTGCTTCTAGATATTTCTCTCTGTTTCTACATTCTCTCTGTTTCTACATTCTCTCTGTTTCTATATCTCTCTCTCTGTTTCTAGATATTTCTCTCTGTTTCTACATTCTCTCTGTTTCTACATCTCTCTCTCTCTGTTTCTATATCTCTCTCTCTGTTTCTCTCTCTCTCTGTTTCTATATCTCTCTCTCTGTTTCTCTCTCTCTCTCTGTTTCTATATCTCTGTGTTTCTATATCTCTCTGTTTCTACATCTATCTCTCTGTTTCTGTATCTCTCTCTCTGTTTCTAGACATTTCTCTCTGTTTCTACATTCTCTCTGTTTCTATCTCTCTGCTGTTGTGTCATTGACTATCATTAAATGTGAAGTCTGTATATTATCAAATCAATTACGCAATTAAAATAATCATGTAACTATAATTAACTAGGAAGTCGGGGCACCACGGGAACATGTTGTTTATAGAGTGTCAATTTCCCGAATACAACTATTCAGATATTTTCCTATCTTATCAAAACAGTCGCTTTTTAATGAATTTAACCTCATCTGTTTCATTACTGAACGTCGCAAACCCTTGGATATCTGCACGAACCCGAGCCTAGATCATGAATCAGTGACGTACAAATTGGTTTAATTATTTCTTTACTAACTAACTAATCAAATCACAGAAATGCATGAAAACACACACAATTAGTTCATAGATGGGTTACTACACGATACAAAGAAAAAGTCCCTAGGGGACGAAACCAATGTGACGGCTTGGTAGACAAAGGAAAAGGGGGTAGGGACCGCTAGAGAGTGGGAGACTCATAGCTGATAACTACACTCATAGAAATGTCTAATACTTTGAATATGAAACAACAGCTCATTCGAAAAGGAATTGCACTTTACATATTTACGAGTGTATGTCTTGTTGTCTCTCTCTGTGGTCCCCGGTCCACCTGAAGGAGAGAGTCGACAGAAAAGCCTCTGTGGTCGCCGGTCCATCTGCTGGAGAGAGTCGACAGAAAAGCCTCTGTGGTCCCCGGTCCATCTGCTGGAGAGAGTCAACAGAAAAGCCTCTGTGGTCCCTGGTCCATCTGCTGGAGAGAGTCAACAGAAAAGTCTCTGTGGTCCCCGGTCCATCTGCTGGAGAGAGTCAACAGAAAAGCCTCTGTGGTCCCCGGTCCATCTGCTGGAGAGAGTCAACAGAAAAGCCTCTGTGGTCCCCGGTCCATCTGCTGGAGAGAGTCAGCAGAAAAGCCTCTGTGGTCCCCGGTCCATCTGCTGGAGAGAGTCAACAGAAAAGCCTCTGTGGTCGCCGGTCCATCTGATGGAGAGAGTCGACAGAAAAGCCTCTGTGGTCGCCGGTCCATCTGCTGGAGAGAGTCAACAGAAAAGCCTCTGTGGTCCCCGGTCCATCTGCTGGAGAGAGTCAACAGAAAAGCCTCTGTGGTCGCCGGTCCATCTGCTGGAGAGAGTCAACAGAAAGGCCTCTGTGGTCGCCGGTCCATCTCCTGGAGAGAGTCGACAGAAAGGCCCCTGGTTGCGTTCCTAATGGATACGTCAGGCATAGAATAGATGGCGGTTGTCTGTATTCTTCGTCCTATAGGCTACGTACATTTCCAGCTGCCGACTGAAAACGCCTCGTCTAAGATTTGCTCCTTATGTGGCAATGTTTCAGAGTTGAACCATTTCTAGCCGTGTAGCCAACACTACACGCTGTGTGGTCTCATGGCCTATAGAGTTGTAGTTCTTAACCTCATGGCCTATAGAGTTGTAGGTCTTAACCCCATGGCCTATAGAGTTGTAGTTCTTAACCCCATGGCCTATAGAGTTGTAGTTCTTAACCCCATGGCCTATAGAGTTGTAGTTCTTAACCTCATGGCCTGTAGAGTTGTAGTTCTTAACCTCATGGCCTATAGAGTTGTAGTTCTTAACCCCATGGCCTATAGAGTTGTAGGTCTTAACCCCATGGCCTGTAGAGTTGTAGTTCTTAACCTCATGGCCTATAGAGTTGTAGTTCTTAACCCCATGGCCTATAGAGTTGTAGTTCTTAACCCCATGGCCTATAGAGTTGTAGTTCTTAACCCCATGGCCTATAGAGTTGTAGTTCTTAACCCCATGGCCTATAGAGTTGTAGTTCTTAACCTCATGGCCTATAGAGTTGTAGTTCTTAACCCCATGGCCTATAGAGTTGTAGTTCTTAACCCCATGGCCTATAGAGTTGTAGTTCTTAACCCCATGGCCTATAGAGTTGTAGTTCTTAACCCCATGGCCTATAGAGTTGTAGTTCTTAACCCCATGGCCTATAGAGTTGTAGTTCTAAACCATTTGTCAGCTGTGTAGCCATCTCTGCACGCTGTCCGGTCTAATGGCCTATAGAATTGCAGCCATTCCAACGTGGGGACTCCATCCTGGCATTCTCTGACTTCATTTAAATTTTGTAGGAAGTGGCTTTTATACTCTGTGGAAGAAGGGGGCGTTCCATGACGCCGATCAAGTCTATGCTCACGTGGCCATGGCCACTGACTTGGTTAAAACCTTTATATAAAGAACAATTCTCATTTAGAAGGCTAACATCACATTAAATCTTTTCACAAACAGTTTCATATTTACTCATTCATTGTATCCAACATCTAGATGTAAACCTGAGTGTACACAAGCAGAGTAATGTGGGTCTCCTGTCTCTCACGAGGTCACCAAATGAAACAACTTTGACAGGATTGTTCTTTAAATACCCACGGACCATTCCCACATTCTCAAAATTAGAAATATTGTTTAATTATTCAAACTTTTGATTGTCCAAGTGTCTCTCTGTGTTCCACAGTTTACATTCCAATCTGGAACACCACAGAGCATAGAGAACACCACAGAGCATAGAGAACACCACAGAGCATAGAGAACACCACAGAGCATAGAGAACACCACAGAGCATAGAGAACACCACAGAGCATAGAGAACACCACAGAGCATAGAGAACACCACAGAGCATAGAGAACACCACAGAGCATAGAGAACACCACAGAGCATAGAGAACACCACAGAGCATAGAGGCAGCGAATTTTATGACCGACCACAAAACAGCCGACTTCCCGCACGCGTTGGAGCGGACCCACTGTATCCTGCTCCTTCAGATCGTCACAGGAGATTTACGACACTGTTTCCCTCTCATTGTCTGATATTTCTTCTCTATGTCATTTTCCCTGTGCTCTCTCATTGTCTGATATTTCTTCTCTATGTCATTTTCCCTGTGCTCTCTCATTGTCTGATATTTCTTCTCTATGTCATTTTCCCTGTGCTCTCTCATTGTCTCACAATTCCATTAAATCGAATAAAGCTTTACTGGCAGGGAACACAAGTAAATATTGTCATTTTGTGTGTGTGTGTGTGTGTGTGTGTGTGTGTGTGTGTGTGTGTGTGTGTGTGTGTGTGTGTGAGTGTGTGTGTGACACAGATACAGAAAGAACACACACCACCTCCCCTCTCCAGGTAGCAGTAAGAGGAATGAAGGGATAAGGCTGCCACCTCCTCTCTCCAGGTAGAGGAATGAAGGGATAAGGCTGCCACCTCCTCTCTCCAGGTAGAGGAATGAAGGGGATAATGCTGCCACCTCTCTCCAGGTAGAGGAATGAAGGGGATAAGACTGCCACCTCCCCTCTCCAGGTAGAGGAATGAAGGGGATAAGACTGCCACCTCCCCTATCCAGGTAGAGGAATGAAGGGGATAAGGCTGCCACCTCCTCTCTCCAGATAGAGGAATGAAGGGATAAGGCTGCCACCTCCTCTCTCCAGGTAGAGGAATGAAGGGATAAGGCTGCCACCTCCTCTCTCCAGGTAGAGGAATGAAGGGGATAATGCTGCCACCTCCTCTCTCTAGGTAGAGGAATGAAGGGGATAATGCTGCCACCTCCTCTCTCCAGGTAGAGGAATGAAGGGATAAGGCTGCCACCTCCTCTCTCCAGGTAGAGGAATGAAGGGATAAGGCTGCCATCTCCTCTCTCTAGGTAGAGGAATGAAGGGATAAGGCTGCCACCTCCTCTCTCCAGGTAGAGGAATGAAGGGATAAGGCTGCCACCTCCTCTCTCCAGGTAGAGGAATGAAGGGGATAATGCTGCCACCTCTCTCCAGGTAGAGGAATGAAGGGGATAAGACTGCCACCTCCCCTCTCCAGGTAGAGGAATGAAGGGGATAAGACTGCCACCTCCCCTATCCAGGTAGAGGAATGAAGGGGATAAGGCTGCCACCTCCTCTCTCCAGGTAGAGGAATGAAGGGATAAGGCTGCCATCTCCTCTCTCTAGGTAGAGGAATGAAGGGATAAGGCTGCCATCTCCTCTCTCTAGGTAGAGGAATGAAGGGGATAAGGCTGCCATCTCCTCTCTCTAGGTAGAGGAATGAAGGGATAAGGCTGCCATCTCCTCTCTCTAGGTAGAGGAATGAAGGGGATAAGGCTGCCACCTCCTAAAGCTGCAAAGAAAGCACAAATACCCTGACACTGGCTAACCATGTGCTCCTTCCTATAAGTACCACGGCTTTACCTTCAATCGTACAGTATTACCTTCAAATAAACATAATTTGTCCAGACATGAATGTAGACATCCCATTGAATCACTGCTCTTTCACCTCAGAGCATCAGTAAATGAGTATCACCATGCAAGAAACAACCAAACCTGGTACATACTAAATTCCATAACGTAGCCTTTCTCAAAGTGACCAAACCAAGTGTATCATAACAACACCTTTCAGCTCATTCATCTCATCCTGGGCTTTCTCCAGACTTTCTCCAGACTTTCTCCAGACTTCTAGCTACTAGTAACTGAGCTAAACGACTACCGCCCCGTAGCACTCACATCCGTCATCATGAAGTGCTTTGAGAGACTAGTCAAGGACCATATCACCTCCACCCTACCTGACACCCTAGACCCACTCCAATTTGCTTACCGCCCAAATAGGTCCACAGACGATGCAATCTCAACCACACTGCACACTGCCCTAACCCATCTGGACAAGAGGAATACCTATGTGAGAATGCTGTTCATCGACTACAGCTCGGCATTCAACACCATAGTACCCTCCAAGCTCGTCATCAAGCTCGAGACCCTGGGTCTCGACCCCGCCCTGTGCAACTGGGTACTGGACTTCCTGACGGGCCGCCCCCAGGTGGTGAGGGTAGGCAACAACATCTCCTCCCCGCTGATCCTCAACACTGGGGCCCCACAAGGGTGCGTTCTGAGACCTCTCCTGTACTCCCTGTTCACCCACGACTGCGTGGCCACGCACGCCTCCAACTCAATCATCAAGTTTGCGGACGACACAACAGTGGTAGGCTTGATTACCAACAACGACGAGACGGCCTACAGGGAGGAGGTGAGGGCCCTCGGAGTGTGGTGTCAGGAAAATAACCTCACACTCAACTTCAACAAAACTAAGGAGATGATTGTGGACTTCAGGAAACAGCAGAGGGAACACCCCCCTATCCACATCGACGGAACAGTAGTGGAGAGGGTAGCAAGTTTTAAGTTCCTCGGCATACACATCACAGACAAACTGAATTGGTCCACTCACACAGACAGCATCGTGAAGAAGGCGCAGCAGCGCCTCTTCAACCTCAGGAGGCTGAAGAAATTTGGCTTGTCACCAAAAGCACTCACAAACTTCTACAGATGCACAATCGAGAGCATCCTGGCGGGCTGTATCACCGCCTGGTATGGCAACTGCACCGCCCTCAACCGTAAGGCTCTCCAGAGGGTAGTGAGCTGCACAACGCATCACCGGGGGCAAACTACCTGCCCTCCAGGACACCTACACCACCCGATGTCACAGGAAGGCCATAAAGATCATCAAGGACATCAACCACCCGAGCCACTGCCTGTTCACCCCGCTATCATCCAGAAGGCGAGGTCAGTACAGGTGCATCAAAGCTGGGACCGAGAGACTGAAAAACAGCTTCTATCTCAAGGCCATCAGACTGTTAAACAGCCACCACTAACACTGAGTGGCTGCTGCCAACACACTGACACTGACTCAACTCCAGCCACTTTAATAATGGGAATTGATGGGAAATGATGTAAATATATCACTAGCCACTTTAAACAATGCTACCTTATATAATGTTACTTACCCTACATTATTCATCTCATATGCATACGTATATACTGTACTCTATATCATCGACTGTATCCTTATGTAATACATGTATCACTAGCCACTTTAAACTATGCCACTTTGTTTACATACTCATCTCATTTGTACATACTGTACTCGATACCATCTACTGTATCTTGCCTATGCTGCTCTGTACCATCACTCATTCATATATCCTTATGTACATATTCTTTATCCCCTTACACTGTGTACAAGACAGTAGTTTTGGAATTGTTAGTTAGATTACTTGTTATTACTGCATTGTCGGAACTAGAAGCACAAGCATTTCGCTACACTCGCATTAACATCTGCTAACCATGTGTATGTGACAAATAAAATTTGATTTGATTTACTACACGAGAAGGTGTGTGCAACGGTCTTCCCGCCACATCCCCATTCAATACCAAACTCATGCAGCTCAGATGAACGGAGGGGCTTGATATATATATATTTTAAATTGACCTTTATTTTACTAGGCAAGTCAGTTAAGAACAAATTCTTATTTTCAATGACGGCCTAGGAACAGTGGGTTAACTGTCTGTTCAGGGGCAGAACGACAGATTTGTACCTTGTCAGCTCAGGGATTCGAACTTGCAACCTTTCGGTTACTACTCCAACGCTCTAACCACTAGGCTACCCTGCCGCATACCTATGACAGAACACCGAAAGCAAAGAAGAGAATAAAAACGAACAACCTGCCGTAACAGGAGTTACGACTACAGTTTGGCAACCAACAGCAGGTAAGTTGCACCTTTAGTGCAGAACCAACTTCCATCTCACTGCAGAACCCTCCCTCTATGAGAGTTACCATTCAAAATACACCAAATGCATAATATGACAATAACAAAATACCAAAATGGAAGAAGAGAAAAGAGAGCAGGTACGTACTGTATCTCTGAGGCAACACGGCCACTCCGGACAGCTCCATGCTGAAGCGAGTCAGAGCACTGAGAGGTGTGGAAAGAAGGGCAGCTCCTGCCAGCAGACACACGATGTGAACACTGAAGGGAGCGCCTGGCTTTGTGAGCACTCTGCTCTTCAGCCCAGCAGAGACACACACAGCATATGTGTGCCTATGTGTGTGTGAAAAGGGGTGATTGTCTGTCTGTCTGTCTGTCTGTCTGTCTGTCTGTCTGTCTGTCTGTCTGTCTCTGTGTGTGTGTGTGTGTGTGTGTGTGTGTGTGTGTGTGTGTGTGTGTGTGTGTGTGTGTGTGTGTGTGTGTGTGTGTGTGTGTGAGAGAGAGAGAGAGAGAGGAGAGTTCATGCATGTGGGGGGGGCATTATGTTTTGTGAGACATGTTTATATGTAATGAATGGATGGATGGTCAGAGAGATAGAGAGATAAGAGAGGAAGGGTGTGGACAGATGAAAACCGACAAAAGAGAGAAAAGGTGGAAGAGATGGAGAGATAAGGAAACAAGGGAAAGGTAAAGGGGACATTAAATGAGGACACTGAGAAACAGAGGATGAGAGAGAGAGAGAGGATGAGAGAGAGAGAGAGAGGATGAGAGAGAGAGAGAGAGAGAGAGAGAGAGAGAGAGAGAGAGAGAGAGAGAGGATGAGAGAGAGAGAGAGAGGATGAGAGAGAGAGAGAGAGAGAGAGAGGATGAGAGAGAGAGAGAGAGAGAGAGAGAGGATGAGAGAGAGAGAGGATGAGAGAGAGAGGGGATGAGAGAGAGAGAGAAAGAGAGAGAGAGGATGAGAGAGAGAGAGAGAGGATGAGAGAGAGAGAGAGAGAGAGAATGTGTGCGTGTGCGTGTACGTGTGTGTGTGCGTGTGTGTGTGTGCGTGCGTGCGCCTGCGCATGTGTGTGTGCGTGCGTGTGTGTGTCAATGTATGTGTGTGTGTGTGTGTGTGTGTGTGTGTGTGTGTGTGTGTGTGTGTGTGTGTGTGTGTGTGTCTGTCTGTGTCTGTGTGTGTGTGTGTGTGTGCGTGCGTGCGCCTGCGCATGTGTGTGTGCGTGCGTGTGCGCGCGCGTGTGTGTGTGCACGTGTGTGTGTCTGTGTGTGTGTCTGTGTGCGTGTGTGCGTGTGTGTGCGTGTGTGTGAGCAGAAAAGAGGGAGGGTTTTCATTAGAGAGGTTTATTAGCTGAGCCCTGGCGGTATCACACTATGGGGAGCAACACTCACCTCCTCTGTATTGGTACAGTAATGTACTGATTCCCAATAAACAGAAGTGCTGAGGGCATCTGTGTGTATAGGTGTGCGCGTGTGTTAGTGTGCATATGTGTGTATGCTAAGGTAACAGTGGGAAGTTGATACATGGAGCACTTTTAGGGCAGTGGGCTGGGCAGAGGCACCTATCACAGCAAAGCTCTCGGCTCCAATAACATCCCTTCTTCATAGATCTCCTTTACTCATGGTACCGTATCCCAACAGTCCTGGTACTGTCTACCAATAGTCCTGGTACTGTCTCCCAATAGCCCTGGTACTGTCTCCCAACAGTCCTGGTACTGTCTACCAATAGTCCTGGTACTGTCTACCAATAGCCCTGGTACTGTCTCCCAACAGTCCTGGTACTGTCTCCTAAATAGTCCTGGTACTGTCTCCCAATAGCCCTGGCACTGTCTCCCAACAGTCCAGGTACTGTCTCCTAAATAGTCCTGGTACTGTCTCCTAAATAGTCCTGGTACTGTCTCCCAGTAGTCCTGGTACTGTCTCCCAATAGTCCTAGTACTGTCTCCCAATAGACCTGTTACTGTCTCCTAAATAGCCCTGGTACTGTCTCCCAATAGTCCTGGTACTGTCTCCCAATAGTCCTGTTACTGTCTCCCAATAGTCCTGATACTGTCTCCCAATAGTCCTGGTACTGTCTCCCAATAGCCCTGTTACTGTCTCCCAATAGCCCTCGTACTGTCTCCTAAATAGTCCTGGTACTGTATCCTAAATAGTCCTGTTACTGTCTCCTAAATACTCCTGGTACTGTCTCCCAATAGCCCCAGTATTGTCTCCTAATAGTCCTGTTACTGTCTCCTAAAGAGTCCTGGTACTGTCTCCTAAATAGCCCCAGTACTGTCTCCCAATAGCCCTGGTACTGTCTCCTAAATAGTCCTGGTACTGTCTCCTAAATAGTCCTGGTACTGTCTCCTAAATAGTCCTGGTACTGTCTCCTAAATAGTCCTGGTACTGTCTCCTAAATAGTCCTGGTACTGTCTCCCAATAGTCCTGATACTGTCTCCCAATAGTCCTGGTACTGTCTCCCAATAGCCCTGTTACTGTCTCCCAATAGCCCTCGTACTGTCTCCTAAATAGTCCTGGTACTGTATCCTAAATAGTCCTGTTACTGTCTCCTAAATAGTCCTGGTACTGTCTCCCAATAGCCCTGGTACTGTCTCCTAAATAGCCCTGGTACTGCCTCCTAAATAGTCCTGGTACTGTCTGCTATATAGTCCTGAAACATAGAATGTCATACTCTGTGGACTGTCTCGGATTTACATACAGAATAATATGAAATGCTACAAGACCAGGTTGGATATCCGACATCAGGCCTTTTTTTCTCCACAATCCGACCAACCCCCATAGAATAGTTCCCGAGAGCCCATCAGTGACCCGCAAAATAACTGACTCCAAAGCAGAAGTTATTAGGTTATTCCACACCATGCATTAATTCATTTGTGTATCTATTATTGGGTCGGCAGGGTAGTGGTTAGAGTGTTGGACTAGTAACCGGAAGGTTGCAAGTTCAACCCCCGAGCTGACAAGGTACAAATCTGTCGTTCTGCCCCTGAACAGGCAGTTAACCCACTGTTCCTAGGCCATCATTGAAAATAAGAATTTGTTCTTAACTGACTTGCCTAGTTAAATAAAGGTAAAATAAAATTCAACATTTGGATTAAAGGAAACCCTGCTAAGAATTTAGGCAGGTTGAGGGTTAGCATTGTGGTAGGGTTAGCATTAGGGTTCAGGTTTGATTTATGACTTGGAGGCTGTGCCAGCTAGTCGCCACTTTGCAGTGCTGTCTCCTGGGGAAGATTTATCACAATAAATGCCAACCTGCTGAATTAAGAACGAAAGGCCTATCTTCTCATTTTCACAATGCGATACTGCACATTGACAACAGAAATGGATTTTGAATAAGAGCCTTCTAATTAGCCTTCTTCTTACCTAAAGCTTATAGCCGACATAACAAAACAATACCTATTTGAAATTCAATAGTTCAGATAATAACATCGTTTAATTGAAACTTGAATATAAAAATAACCAAATTACCGTAAACAAATACCTGCTTGCAGTTTTGCAGGCGGTGCATCCATCTGCCAGGTTTTCCTGCTTGGCCACAATGACTCCAATATCTTTCCAAACCGGCGCTTTCACTCGCACAGCACCTGTTTCCACGATAGTGTATTTCACCATCATCACCTTTAGTTGATTGTTTTTCCTGTTAAGTTAGCCATGTTTGCGTGAGCTAGGAGGCAGTGAAAATAAACTTGACAACGCATTTTCTGTCGGGTGGCGGAAGGGAACACGAGCTCTGCAGGTGGACAAATTAGAGCGTTTCAGCACCACATAAATAATGGACAGTTCTCTGCGCCAGTCTCTCTGTGTGGCTATCAAGCTCCTGGTGTCCGATCTCAAGGCTTGACAGAGGATAGTACGGAAGGCCCAGTTCATCACTGGGGCCGAGCTCCCTGCCTTTCAGGACCTCTATTCAAGGCGGTATCAGACAGCGCACTTTTACCAGAAATATCCTAATTGGAAACTGCCACATGTGAAGGTAATGCATCTAAAAGCAGGCGGTGGTGTGTACTCATGGATGCCAAGGGAAGACAGGCTTCCCCAAAATATTTAGTCTCTCTCTTTTCCTTCAATTCGCAAGAGGCTGAATAATATATCTCATTGGAGAAAGCATCAGAGCGACTGAAACGGCGCCCCTCTGTCTCAGTAGGTGTAGCGTATCTATCTGGTGCTGTCTGGTCAGAAAAAGTATGACGTTGTTAACGCCCGTAGCATTGAATGCAAGGGAAGCCAGCGAGCATTTGTCCTCCCTTGAAAAAAATGTATATATATATATATATATATATATATATATATATATATATATATATATATATATATATATATATATATATATATATATATAATAGCCAATCAGCTTTGAAATGTGGCATCTAGTTGTGTTGTTGTCCTCTGGTGGCTAGCTGGCTAGCTAGAAATCGGCCTTTTCTAAATTAGCCATGGATGGAGATATGGATTTGGACTTTTTTTTTGTTTACCCTTTATTTAACTACGCAAGTTAGTTAAGAACAAATTCTTATTTACAATGACGGAACTAACCAATCACCGCCGGTTGAGATACAGCCTGGAATCTAACCAGGGTCTGTAGTGATGCCTCTAGCACTGAGATGTAGTGCCTTAGACCGCTGCGCTACTCGGAAGCCCATTACAATGGCCAATGATTATAACGGTGATTCTGATCCAACCATATATTCATACAGTGATGTGGGCCTGGCCTGAGTTGATGGAAGTTCAACATGCAGCTAGATGTGGTATGCTAATGTTAACTAGCTGGCCTGGCGCATCGTTGCCCATGAAAGGAAGTTAGGCTAGCAAGCAAGTATTTTTAGGAAAACAAAACTAAAAGTTAGCAAGCAAGCAAGTAGGCTAGCAAGCAAGTAGCCTAGGAAAACAAAACTAAAAGTTTGTACTGTCATAGACCGTTTAGTCAACATGAAAGAGGAGGATGGCATTGGCGTTTCTCTACCAGTAGGGGGAGTCAACATGCTTTAACTACTGGCACCCAGACACACACACACACACACACACACACACACACACACACACACACAAATCAGAACCATGGACTGACTGCCACATCATATTTAGCTTACGTTGATTGGACTAAATCGTTTTTGTTATCTTGTAGGAGTAAGCAGAGGTGATTTGATGATGTTGAAATGTTGACATTGAAATGGTGCTGGAATAGTGGAGGCAGTTCCTGTTTTCTTTGTGACTTGTGGTAACTCTCTGAGGTTCTAAATCAGTAGTTTAGTAGTCCGAACATTATCTTGCTTCACCATGCTGTAGGTCATGTAACTGTTTGTTACACGCTATAAGTTTTGTGGACTTCACCTGACAGAGGTTGCTCTCTGGTGTCGTGATAAAACAAAAAGGTGTGGTTGAATTTATTCTGCCACTGTGTCTTCTTATTGTCTCGGCCTTAGGCCTCTATATCACAGTCACAAGGCATATGAACTAACAGGTTATAACAACACAATTACCACAACACATACAGTTGAAGTCGGAAGTTTACGTACACTTAGGTTGGAGTCATTAAAACTCGTTCTTCAACCACCCCACAAATTTCTTGTTAACAAACTATGGTTCTTGCAAGTTGGTTAGGACATCTACTTTGTGCATGACACAAGTCATTTTTCCAAAAGTTGTTTACAGACAGATTATTTCACTTATAACTGCATCGAAATTCCAGTGGGTCAGAAGTTTACATACACTAAGTTGATTTTCCTTTAAACAGCTTGTAAAATTCCAGAAAATTATGTAATGGCTTTAGAAGCTTCTGATAGGACAAGTGACATAATTTGAGTCAATTGGAGGTGTACCTGTGAATGTATTTCAAGGCCTACCTTCAAACAGTGCCTCTTTGCTTGACATCATGGGAAAATCAAAAGAAATCAGCCAAGACCTCAGAATAAAAATTGTAGACCTCCACAAGTCTGGTTCATACTTGGGAGCAATTTCCAAACGCCTGAAGGTACCGCGTTCATCTGTACAAACAATAGTACGCAAGTATAAACACCATGGGACCACGCAGCCGTCATACCGCTCAGGAAGGAGACGCGTTCTGTCTCCTAGAGATGAACGTACATTGGTGCGAAAAGTGCAAATCAATCCCAGAACAACAGCAAAGGACCTTGTGAAGATGCTGGAGGAAACAGTTACAAAAGTATCTATATCCACAGTAAAACGTGTCTTATATCGACATAACCTGAATGGCCGCTCAGCAAGGAAGAAGCCACTGCTCCAAAACCGCCAAATAAAAGCCAGACTACGGTTTGCAACTGCACATGGGGACAAAGATCAGACTTTTTGGAGAAATGTCCTCTGGTCTGATGATACAAAAATAGAACTGTTTGGCCATAATGACCATTATTGTGTTTGAAGGAAAAAGGGGGAGGCTTGCAAGCCGAAGAACACCATCCCAACCAAGAAGCACAGGGGTGGCAACATCATGTTTTGGGGGTGCTTTGCTGCAGGAGAGACTGGTGCACTTTACAAAATAGACAGCATCATGAGGGAGGAAAATTATGTGGATATATTGAAGAAACATCACTAGACATCGGTCAGGAAGTTAAAGCTTGGTCGCAAATGGATCTTCCAAATGGACAATGACCCCAAGCATACTTCCAAAGTTGTGGCAAAATGGCTTAAGGACAACAAAGTCAAGGTATTGGAGTGGCCATCACAAAGACCTGACCTCAATCCTATAGAAAATTTGTGGGCAGAACTAAAAAAGCGTGTGCGAGCAAGGAGGCCTACAAACCTGACTCAGTTCCACCAGCCCTGTCAGGAGGAATGGGCCAAAATTCACCCAACTTCTTGTGGGAAGCTTGTGGACCACGAAAAGTTTGACCCAAGTTAAACAATTTAAAGGCAATGCTACCAAATACTAATTGAGTGTATGTAAACTTCTGACCCACTGGGAATGTGATGAAAGAAATCAAATCTGAAATAAATCATTCTCTCTACTATTATTCTGACATTTCACATTCTTAAAATAAAGTGGTGATTCTAACTGACCTAAGACAGTGAATGTTTACTAGGATTAAATGTCAGGAATTGTGAAAAACTCAGTTTAAATGTATTTGGCTAAGGTGGATGTAAACTTCCAATTTCAACTGTAGGTTGTAATCTAGCTTTTTTTTGTGTGAGGGGATTGGCTTCCCGGGTGATTTTACCCACGCTCTGCTACTGATATCAGGCAATGGCAAATAACCCTGGATGTGTCTACGATGGAATAGAGTGAAAGCCATTTGAATGTGCGGGATGAAGATAGCATAGCATGCAATATTAAATAAGGACTGGATCAAAAAGAAGAGAGTTGGTATGCACACAGCATCAAAGGAGGGAGTGTGCACTGGAGCGAAGAAATAGGAATGGCCCGCTTATTATGCCTAGAAAGTGTGTGTGTGTGTGTGTGTGTGTGTGTGTGTGTGTGTGTGTGTGTGTGTGTGTGTGTGTGTGTGTGTGTGTGTGTGTGTGTGTGTGTGTGTGTGTGTTTGGAGAGACTGGACTGGGCCATCCTGTCCCTTTGGGCAGAGAGAAAAGCTAATGATGTCTCCTATGGAGCTTTTAAAAACTTCAACAAAGATCAAAAGACACACCAGGATTGTGCGTGCCTGAGAGAGAGACAGAGAGAGAGAGAGAGAGAGAGAGAAAGAGAGAGAGAGAGAGAGAGAGAGAGAGACAGAGAGAGAGAGAGAGAGATAGACAGAGAGAGAGAGAGAGAGAGATAGACAGAGAGAGGGAGAGAAAGAGAGAGAGAAAGAGAGAGAGCAGTAGAGAGAGCGAGACAGAGAGGAAAAAGAGAGAGAGTGCAGTAGAGGGAGTGAGAGAGAGAGAGAGAGAAAGAGAGAGAGAGAGAGAGAGTACTTTTTCCCTCTACTGTGCAAAATACTCCCAAATAAGAACATTTCCACTGTATATAACTTACTAGTAATACGTAGTGGAACCATCATCATGTCCTTGTTTATGTATTAGCTATTGTTTCCTTTTATTTTTTGAATCTTATTTGTATTTAATTAAATGTACCGACGGAAGACTCCACAATACAACAGCAGTAGTGTTGTACCTGTATACATGATTATATGTACTGTTATTATTACTACTGAAATTAACTGTATTTCATTATCCTCATTGCATTGTACTGGATTTACTGAACTGCTGTACCACTATACTGCTCTGGCAATATCTACAATATGTTTTTCAGCCAATAAAGCAATCTGAATCTGAATTTGAGAGAGAAATAGAGAGGGGGGGAAAGAGAAAAAGAGAGGGGAGAGATGGAGGAAGAGAGAGAGAGAAAGAGGGTAGACAGACAGGGGAGGGGGGAGAAAGAGAGGAAAGAGAGAGACAGAGAGAGAGAAAGAGAGGAAAGAGAGAGAGAGGGAGATTACAGTCGGACCAATGGCGTGGGCCATTCCAATATCAATATCATTCCAATATCAATATCATTCCAATATCAATATCATTCCAATATCAATATCATTCCAATATCAGCGATATTGAGCAGTGCCGCTTCTCTACTCATAGACAATGGTTACCTAATTACGAACCGAGTATGATTTCAGGCATGAGATAACATGACATAAGACTGCACTGACATTTGTAAGATACCTCTTTCTAGAGTACATTCTCTCAGCTTTCCATCTGTGTGTGATGAATAATGCAGGTGTAGTGAACTAAAAGAAGTCCAATCCAGTCCATTACCAAACTCAAATTAAGAGCTGACAAAACAATGGGAGACGGAAGACTAATGTCGACAATGTGAATACGGGGCTTCTTGCCTGAGAAGGCTAGGAGGAAAAATACTGCCAGGCACATTGCTAAGCACTGCTGAGCTCAAAAGGCATAACCATAAGTGCCATAAGCACCTTAATGGGAGAAGAGGAGGGAAATAGAGGCAGATCCTTCTTCAGCAAGGCGGGAATGAGAAGGCATTTGTCTGCAAATCCTGCATTGTCTCCTGCTCTATTTGCAAGTGGAGCAGAGCAAACCGGTTTCTCCTCAGTCGCACCACAGGGTTTGCCTGCGGTGGTGAAAAAATTCATGTTTATTCGTCACACGAGCTAAATAACAGACTTTACTATGAAATGCTTCCTTACGAGCCTTTCCCAATAATACAGAGTAACAAAATAATACTAAAAACAAAAATATAACACAAGGAATGAAATACACAGGAATGGAGCTATATACAGGGAGTACCAGATCAATGTGGAGCTATATACAGGGAGTACCAGATCACTGTGGAGCTATATACAGGGAGTACCAGTACCAGGTCAATGTGGAGCTATATACAGGGAGTACCAGTACCAGATCAATGTGGAGCTATATACAGGGAGTACCAGTACCAGATCAATGTGGAGCTATATACAGGGAGTACCAGTACCAGATCAATGTGGAGCTATATACAGGGAGTACCAGTACCAGATCAATGTGGAGCTATATACAGGGAGTACCAGTACCAGATCAATGTGGAGCTATATACAGGGAGTACCAGTACCAGATCAATGTGGAGCTATATACAGGGAGTACCAGATCAATGTGGAGCTATATACAGGGAGTACCAGTACCAGATCAATGTGGAGCTATATACAGGGAGTACCAGTACCAGATCAATGTGGAGCTATATACAGGGAGTACCAGTACCAGATCAATGTGGAGCTATATACAGGGAGTACCAGATCAATGTGGAGCTATATACAGGGAGAACCAGTACCAGATCAATGTGGAGCTATATACAGGGAGTACCAGTACCAGATCAATGTGGAGCTATATACAGGGAGTACCAGTACCAGATCAATGTGGAGCTATATACAGGGAGTACCAGTACCAGATCAATGTGGAGCTATATACAGGGAGTACCAGATCAATGTGGAGCTATATACAGGAAGTACCAGTACCAGATCAATGTGGAGCTATATACAGGGAGTACCAGTACCAGATCAATGTGGAGCTATATACAGGGAGTACCAGTACCAGATCAATGTGGAGCTATATACAGGGAGTACCAGATCAATGTGGAGCTATATACAGGAAGTACCAGTACCAGATCAATGTGGAGCTATATACAGGGAGTACCAGTACCAGATCAATGTGGAGCTATATACAGGAAGTACCAGATCAATGTGGAGCTATATACAGGGAGTACCAGTACCAGATCAATGTGGAGCTATATACAGGGAGTACCAGTACCAGATCAATGTGGAGCTATATACAGGAAGTACCAGATCAATGTGGAGCTATATACAGGGAGTACCAGATCAATGTGGAGCTATATACAGAAAGTACCAGATCAATGTGGAGCTATATACAGGGAGTACCAGTACCAGATCACTGTGGAGCTATATACAGAGAGTACCAGATCAATGTGGAGCTATATACAGGGAGTACCAGTACCAGATCAATGTGGAGCTATATACAGGGAGTACCAGTACCAGATCAATGTGGAACTATATACAGGGAGTACCATATCAATGTGGAACTATATACAGGGAGTACCAGTACCAGATCAATGTGGAGCTATATACAGGGAGTACCAGTACCAGATCAATGTGGAGCTATATACAGGAAGTACCAGATCAATGTGGAGCTATATACAGGGAGTACCAGTACCAGATCAATGTGGAGCTATATACAGGGAGTACCAGTACCAGATCAATGTGGAGCTATATACAGGAAGTGCCAGATCAATGTGGAGCTATATACAGGGAGTACCAGATCAATGTGGAGCTATATACAGGAAGTACCAGATCAATGTGGAGCTATATACAGGGAGTACCAGTACCAGATCACTGTGGAGCTATATACAGAGAGTACCAGATCAATGTGGAGCTATATACAGGGAGTACCAGTACCAGATCAATGTGGAGCTATATACAGGGAGTACCAGTACCAGATCAATGTGGAACTATATACAGGGAGTACCATATCAATGTGGAACTATATACAGGGAGTACCAGTACCAGATCAATGTGGAGCTATATACAGGGAGTACCAGTACCAGATCAATGTGGAGCTATATACAGGGAGTACCAGTACCAGATCAATGTGGAGCTATATACAGGGAGTACCAGTACCAGATCAATGTGGAGCTATATACAGGGAGTACCAGTACCAGATCAATGTGGAGCTATATACAGGGAGTACCAGTACCAGATCAATGTGGAGCTATATACAGGGAGTACCAGATCAATGTGGAACTATATACAGGAAGTACCAGTACCAGATCAATGTGGAGCTATATACAGGGAGTACCAGTACCAGATCAATGTGGAGCTATATACAGGGAGTACCAGTACCAGATCAATGTGGAGCTATATACAGGGAGTACCAGATCAATGTGGAGCTATATACAGGAAGTACCAGTACCAGATCAATGTGGAGCTATATACAGGGAGTACCAGTACCAGATCAATGTGGAGCTATATACAGGAAGTACCAGATCAATGTGGAGCTATATACAGGGAGTACCAGTACCAGATCAATGTGGAGCTATATACAGGGAGTACCAGTACCAGATCAATGTGGAGCTATATACAGGAAGTACCAGATCAATGTGGAGCTATATACAGGGAGTACCAGATCAATGTGGAGCTATATACAGGAAGTACCAGATCAATGTGGAGCTATATACAGGGAGTACCAGTACCAGATCACTGTGGAGCTATATACAGAGAGTACCAGATCAATGTGGAGCTATATACAGGGAGTACCAGTACCAGATCAATGTGGAGCTATATACAGGGAGTACCAGTACCAGATCAATGTGGAACTATATACAGGGAGTACCATATCAATGTGGAACTATATACAGGGAGTACCAGTACCAGATCAATGTGGAGCTATATACAGGGAGTACCAGTACCAGATCAATGTGGAGCTATATACAGGAAGTACCAGATCAATGTGGAGCTATATACAGGGAGTACCAGTACCAGATCAATGTGGAGCTATATACAGGGAGTACCAGTACCAGATCAATGTGGAGCTATATACAGGAAGTACCAGATCAATGTGGAGCTATATACAGGGAGTACCAGATCAATGTGGAGCTATATACAGGAAGTACCAGATCAATGTGGAGCTATATACAGGGAGTACCAGTACCAGATCACTGTGGAGCTATATACAGAGAGTACCAGATCAATGTGGAGCTATATACAGGGAGTACCAGTACCAGATCAATGTGGAGCTATATACAGGGAGTACCAGTACCAGATCAATGTGGAACTATATACAGGGAGTACCATATCAATGTGGAACTATATACAGGGAGTACCAGTACCAGATCAATGTGGAGCTATATACAGGGAGTACCAGTACCAGATCAATGTGGAGCTATATACAGGGAGTACCAGTACCAGATCAATGTGGAGCTATATACAGGGAGTACCAGTACCAGATCAATGTGGAGCTATATACAGGGAGTACCAGTACCAGATCAATGTGGAGCTATATACAGGGAGTACCAGTACCAGATCAATGTGGAGCTATATACAGGGAGTACCAGTACCAGATCAATGTGGAGCTATATACAGGGAGTACCAGTACCAGATCAATGTGGAGCTATATACAGGGAGTACCAGTACCAGATCAATGTGGAGCTATATACAGGGAGTACCAGTACCAGATCAATGTGGAGCTACATACAGGGAGTACCAGATCAATTTGGAGCTATATACAGGGAGTACCAGTACCAGATCAATGTGGAGCTATATACAGGGAGTACCAATACCAGATCAATGTGGAGCTATATACAGGGAGTACCAGATCAATGTGGGGCTATATACAGGGAGTACCAGTACCAGATCAATGTGGAGCTATATACAGGGAGTACCAGTACCAGATCAATGTGGAGCTATATACAGGGAGTACCAGTACCAGGTCAATGTGGAGCTATATACAGGGAGTACCAGTACCAGATCAATGTGGAGCTATATACAGGGAGTACCAGATCAATGTGGAGCTATATACAGGGAGAACCAGTACCAGATCAATGTGGAGCTATATACAGGGAGTACCAGTACCAGATCAATGTGGAGCTATATACAGGGAGTACCAGTACCAGATCAATGTGGAGCTATATACAGGGAGTACCAGTACCAGGTCAATGTGGAGCTATATACAGGGAGTACCAGTACCAGATCAATGTGGAGCTATATACAGGGAGTACCAGATCAATGTGGAGCTATATACAGGGAGTACCAGATCAATGTGGAGCTATATACAGGGAGTACCAGATCAATGTGGAGCTATATACAGGGAGTACCAGATCAATGTGGAGCTATATACAGGGAGTACCAGATCAATGTGGAGCTATATACAGGGAGTACCAGATCCATGTGGAGCTATATACAGGGAGTACCAGATCAATGTGGAGCTATATACAGGGAGTACCAGTACCAGATCAATGTGGAGCTATATACAGGGAGTACCAGATCAATGTGGAGCTATATACAGGGAGTACCAGATCAATGTGGAGCTATATACAGGGAGTACCAGATCAATGTGGAGCTATATACAGGGAGTACCAGATCAATGTGGAGCTATATACAGGGAGTACCAGATCCATGTGGAGCTATATACAGGGAGTACCAGATCAATGTGGAGCTATATACAGGGAGTACCAGTACCAGATCAATGTGGAGCTATATACAGGGAGTACCAGATCAATGTGGAGCTATATACAGGGAGTACCAGATCAATGTGGAGCTATATACAGGGAGTACCAGATCAATGTGGAGCTATATACAGGGAGTACCAGATCAATGTGGAGCTATATACAGGGAGTACCAGATCCATGTGGAGCTATATACAGGGAGTACCAGATCAATGTGGAGCTATATACAGGGAGTACCAGTACCAGATCAATGTGGAGCTATATACAGGGAGTACCAGATCAATGTGGAGCTATATACAGGGAGTACCAGATCAATGTGGAGCTATATACAGGGAGTACCAGATCAATGTGGAGCTATATACAGGGAGTACCAGATCAATGTGGAGCTATATACAGGGAGTACCAGATCAATGTGGAGCTATATACAGGGAGTAACAGATCAATGTGGAGCTATATACAGGGAGTACCAGTACCAGGTCAATGTGGAGCTATATACAGGGAGTACCAGTACCAGATCAATGTGGAGCTATATACAGGGAGTACCAGTACCAGATCAATGTGGAGCTATATACAGGGAGTACCAGTACCAGATCAATGTGGAGCTATATACAGGGAGTACCAGTACCAGATCAATGTGGAGCTATATACAGGGAGTACCATTACCAGATCAATGTGGAGCTATATACAGGGAGTACCAGTATCAGGTCAATGTGGAGCTATATACAGGGAGTACCAGTACCAGATCAATGTGGAGCTATATACAGGGAGTACCAGTACCAGATCAATGTGGAGCTATATACAGGGAGTACCAGTACCAGATCAATGTGGAGCTATATACAGGGAGTACCAGTACCAGATCAATGTGGAGCTATATACAGGGAGTACCAGATTAATGTGGAACTATATACAGGGAGTACCAGTACCAGGTCAATGTGGAGCTATATACAGGGAGTACCAGTACCAGATCAATGTGGAGCTATATACAGGGAGTACCAGATCAATGTGGAGCTATATACAGGGAGTACCAGTACCAGATCAATGTGGAGCTATATACAGGGAGTACCAGTACCAGATCAATGTGGAGCTATATACAGGGAGTACCAGTACCAGGTCAATGTGGAGCTATATACAGGGAGTACCAGTACCAGATCAATGTGGAGCTATATACAGGGAGTACCAGATCAATGTGGAGCTATATACAGGGAGTACCAGTACCAGATCAATGTGGAGCTATATACAGGGAGTACCAGTACCAGATCAATGTGGAGCTATATACAGGGAGTACCAGTACCAGATCAATGTGGAGCTATATACAGGGAGTACCAGTACCAGATCAATGTGGAGCTATATACAGGGAGTACCAGTACCAGATCAATGTGGAGCTATATACAGGGAGTACCAGTACCAGATCAATGTGGAGCTATATACAGGGAGTACCAGATCAATGTGGAGCTATATACAGGGAGTACCAGATCAATGTGGAGCTATATACAGGGAGTACCAGATCAATGTGGAGCTATATACAGGGAGTACCAGATCAATGTGGAGCTATATACAGGGAGTACCAGATCCATGTGGAGCTATATACAGGGAGTACCAGATCAATGTGGAGCTATATACAGGGAGTACCAGTACCAGATCAATGTGGAGCTATATACAGGGAGTACCAGATCAATGTGGAGCTATATACAGGGAGTACCAGATCAATGTGGAGCTATATACAGGGAGTACCAGATCAATGTGGAGCTATATACAGGGAGTACCAGATCAATGTGGAGCTATATACAGGGAGTACCAGATCAATGTGGAGCTATATACAGGGAGTACCAGATCAATGTGGAGCTATATACAGGGAGTACCAGATTAATGTGGAACTATATACAGGGAGTACCAGTACCAGGTCAATGTGGAGCTATATACAGGGAGTACCAGTACCAGATCAATGTGGAGCTATATACAGGGAGTACCAGATCAATGTGGAGCTATATACAGGGAGTACCAGTACCAGATCAATGTGGAGCTATATACAGGGAGTACCAGTACCAGATCAATGTGGAGCTATATACAGGGAGTACCAGTACCAGGTCAATGTGGAGCTATATACAGGGAGTACCAGTACCAGATCAATGTGGAGCTATATACAGGGAGTACCAGATCAATGTGGAGCTATATACAGGGAGTACCAGTACCAGATCAATGTGGAGCTATATACAGGGAGTACCAGTACCAGATCAATGTGGAGCTATATACAGGGAGTACCAGTACCAGATCAATGTGGAGCTATATACAGGGAGTACCAGTACCAGATCAATGTGGAGCTATATACAGGGAGTACCAGTACCAGATCAATGTGGAGCTATATACAGGGAGTACCAGTACCAGATCAATGTGGAGCTATATACAGGGAGTACCAGATCAATGTGGAGCTATATACAGGGAATACCAGATCAATGTGGAGCTATATACAGGGAGTACCAGTACCAGATCAATGTGGAGCTATATACAGGGAGTACCAGTACCAGATCAATGTGGAGCTATATACAGGGAGTACCAGATCTATGTGGAGCTATATACAGGGAGTACCAGTACCAGATCAATGTGGAGCTATATACAGGGAGTACCAGTACCAGATCAATGTGGAGCTATATACAGGGAGTACCAGTACCAGATCAATGTGGAACTATATACAGGGAGTACCAGATCAATGTGGAGCTATATACAGGGAGTACCAGTAACAGATCAGTGTGGAGCTATATACAGGGAGTACCAGATCAATGTGGAGCTATATACAGGGAGTACCAGATCAATGTGGAGCTATATACAGGGAGTACCAGATCAATGTGGAGCTATATACAGGGAGTACCAGATCAACGTGGAGCTATATACAGGGAGTACCAGTACCAGATCAATGTGGAGCTATATACAGGGAGTACCAGTACCAGGTCAATGTGGAGCTATATGCAGGGAGTACCAGTACCAGGTCAATGTGGAGCTATATACAGGGAGTACCAGTACCAGGTCAATGTGGAGCTATATACAGGAGTACCAGTACCAGGTCAATTTGGAGCTATATACAGGGAGTACCAGTACCAGGTCAATGTGGAGCTATATACAGGGAATACCAGTACCTGGTCAATGTGGAGCTATATACAGGGAGTTCCAGTACCAAATCAATGTGGAGCTATATACAGGGAGTACCAGTACCAGATCAATGTGGAGCTATATACAGGGAGTACCAGTACCAGGTCAATGTGGAGCTATATACAGGGAGTACCAGTACCAAATCAATGTGGAGCTATATACAGGAAGTACCAGAGCAATGTGGAGCTATATACAGGGAGTACCAGTACCAGATCAATGTGGAGCTATATACAGGGAGTACCAGTACCAGATCAATGTGGAGCTATATACAGGGAGTACCAGTACCAGATCAATGTGGAGCTATATACAGGGAGTACCAGTACCAGGTCAATGTGGAGCTATATACAGGGAGTACCAGTACCAGATCAATGTGGAGCTATATACAGGGAGTACCAGATCAATGTGGAGCTATATACAGGGAGTACCAGATCAATGTGGAGCTATATACAGGGAGTACCAGATCAATGTGGAGCTATATACAGGGAGTACCAGATCAATGTGGAGCTATATACAGGGAGTACCAGATCAATGTGGAGCTATATACAGGGAGTACCAGATCCATGTGGAGCTATATACAGGGAGTACCAGATCAATGTGGAGCTATATACAGGGAGTACCAGATCAATGTGGAGCTATATACAGGGAGTACCAGATCAATGTGGAGCTATATACAGGGAGTACCAGATCAATGTGGAGCTATATACAGGGAGTACCAGATCAATGTGGAGCTATATACAGGGAGTACCAGATCAATGTGGAGCTATATACAGGGAGTACCAGATCCATGTGGAGCTATATACAGGGAGTACCAGATCAAGGTGGAGCTATATACAGGGAGTACCAGTACCAGATCAATGTGGAGCTATATACAGGGAGTACCAGATCAATGTGGAGCTATATACAGGGAGTACCAGATCAATGTGGAGCTATATACAGGGAGTACCAGATCAATGTGGAGCTATATACAGGGAGTACCAGATCAATGTGGAGCTATATACAGGGAGTACCAGATCAATGTGGAGCTATATACAGGGAGTACCAGATCAATGTGGAGCTATATACAGGGAGTACCAGATTAATGTGGAACTATATACAGGGAGTACCAGTACCAGGTCAATGTGGAGCTATATACAGGGAGTACCAGTACCAGATCAATGTGGAGCTATATACAGGGAGTACCAGATCAATGTGGAGCTATATACAGGGAGTACCAGTACCAGATCAATGTGGAGCTATATACAGGGAGTACCAGTACCAGATCAATGTGGAGCTATATACAGGGAGTACCAGTACCAGGTCAATGTGGAGCTATATACAGGGAGTACCAGTACCAGATCAATGTGGAGCTATATACAGGGAGTACCAGATCAATGTGGAGCTATATACAGGGAGTACCAGTACCAGATCAATGTGGAGCTATATACAGGGAGTACCAGTACCAGATCAATGTGGAGCTATATACAGGGAGTACCAGTACCAGATCAATGTGGAGCTATATACAGGGAGTACCAGTACCAGATCAATGTGGAGCTATATACAGGGAGTACCAGTACCAGATCAATGTGGAGCTATATACAGGGAGTACCAGTACCAGATCAATGTGGAGCTATATACAGGGAGTACCAGATCAATGTGGAGCTATATACAGGGAATACCAGATCAATGTGGAGCTATATACAGGGAGTACCAGTACCAGATCAATGTGGAGCTATATAAAGGGAGTACCAGTACCAGATCAATGTGGAGCTATATACAGGGAGTACCAGATCTATGTGGAGCTATATACAGGGAGTACCAGTACCAGATCAATGTGGAGCTATATACAGGGAGTACCAGTACCAGATCAATGTGGAGCTATATAGAGGGAGTACCAGTACCAGATCAATGTGGAACTATATACAGGGAGTACCAGATCAATGTGGAGCTATATACAGGGAGTACCAGTAACAGATCAGTGTGGAGCTATATACAGGGAGTACCAGATCAATGTGGAGCTATATACAGGGAGTACCAGATCAATGTGGAGCTATATACAGGGAGTACCAGATCAATGTGGAGCTATATACAGGGAGTACCAGATCAACGTGGAGCTATATACAGGGAGTACCAGTACCAGATCAATGTGGAGCTATATACAGGGAGTACCAGTACCAGGTCAATGTGGAGCTATATGCAGGGAGTACCAGTACCAGGTTAATGTGGAGCTATATACAGGGAGTACCAGTACCAGGTCAATGTGGAGCTATATACAGGAGTACCAGTACCAGGTCAATTTGGAGCTATATACAGGGAGTACCAGTACCAGGTCAATGTGGAGCTATATACAGGGAATACCAGTACCTGGTCAATGTGGAGCTATATACAGGGAGTACCAGTACCAAATCAATGTGGAGCTATATACAGGGAGTACCAGTACCAGATCAATGTGGAGCTATATACAGGGAGTACCAGTACCAGGTCAATGTGGAGCTATATACAGGGAGTACCAGTACCAAATCAATGTGGAGCTATATACAGGGAGTACCAGTACCAGATCAATGTGGAGCTATATACAGGGAGTACCAGTACCAGATCAATGTGGAGCTATATACAGGGAGTACCAGTACCAGATCAATGTGGAGCTATATACAGGGAGTACCAGTACCAGATCAATGTGGAGCTATATACAGGGAGTACCAGTACCAGATCAATGTGGAGCTATATACAGGGAGTACCAGTACCAGGTCAATGTGGAGCTATATACAGGGAGTACCAGTACCAGATCAATGTGGAGCTATATACAGGGAGTACCAGATCAATGTGGAGCTATATACAGGGAGTACCAGATCAATGTGGAGCTATATACAGGGAGTACCAGATCAATGTGGAGCTATATACAGGGAGTACCAGATCAATGTGGAGCTATATACAGGGAGTACCAGATCAATGTGGAGCTATATACAGGGAGTACCAGATCCATGTGGAGCTATATACAGGGAGTACCAGATCAATGTGGAGCTATATACAGGGAGTACCAGTACCAGATCAATGTGGAGCTATATACAGGGAGTACCAGATCAATGTGGAGCTATATACAGGGAGTACCAGATCAATGTGGAGCTATATACAGGGAGTACCAGATCAATGTGGAGCTATATACAGGGAGTACCAGATCAATGTGGAGCTATATACAGGGAGTACCAGATCAATGTGGAGCTATATACAGGGAGTAACAGATCAATGTGGAGCTATATACAGGGAGTACCAGTACCAGGTCAATGTGGAGCTATATACAGGGAGTACCAGTACCAGATCAATGTGGAGCTATATACAGGGAGTACCAGTACCAGATCAATGTGGAGCTATATACAGGGAGTACCAGTACCAGATCAATGTGGAGCTATATACAGGGAGTACCAGTACCAGATCAATGTGGAGCTATATACAGGGAGTACCATTACCAGATCAATGTGGAGCTATATACAGGGAGTACCAGTACCAGGTCAATGTGGAGCTATATACAGGGAGTACCAGTACCAGATCAATGTGGAGCTATATACAGGGAGTACCAGTACCAGATCAATGTGGAGCTATATACAGGGAGTACCAGTACCAGATCAATGTGGAGCTATATACAGGGAGTACCAGTACCAGATCAATGTGGAGCTATATACAGGGAGTACCAGATTAATGTGGAACTATATACAGGGAGTACCAGTACCAGGTCAATGTGGAGCTATATACAGGGAGTACCAGTACCAGATCAATGTGGAGCTATATACAGGGAGTACCAGATCAATGTGGAGATATATACAGGGAGTACCAGTACCAGATCAATGTGGAGCTATATACAGGGAGTACCAGTACCAGATCAATGTGGAGCTATATACAGGGAGTACCAGTACCAGGTCAATGTGGAGCTATATACAGGGAGTACCAGTACCAGATCAATGTGGAGCTATATACAGGGAGTACCAGATCAATGTGGAGCTATATACAGGGAGTACCAGTACCAGATCAATGTGGAGCTATATACAGGGAGTACCAGTACCAGATCAATGTGGAGCTATATACAGGGAGTACCAGTACCAGATCAATGTGGAGCTATATACAGGGAGTACCAGTACCAGATCAATGTGGAGCTATATACAGGGAGTACCAGTACCAGATCAATGTGGAGCTATATACAGGGAGTACCAGATCAATGTGGAGCTATATACAGGGAGTACCAGATCAATGTGGAGCTATATACAGGGAGTACCAGATCAATGTGGAGCTATATACAGGGAGTACCAGTACCAGATCAATGTGGAGCTATATACAGGGAGTACCAGTACCAGATCAATGTGGAGCTATATACAGGGAGTACCAGTACCAGATCAATGTGGAGCTATATACAGGGAGTACCAGATCAATGTGGAGCTATATACAGGGAGTACCAGATCAATGTGGAGCTATATACAGGGAGTACCAGATCAATGTGGAGCTATATACAGGGAGTACCAGTACCAGATCAATGTGGAGCTATATACAGGGAGTACCAGATCAATGTGGAGCTATATACAGGGAGTACCAGATCAATGTGGAGCTATATACAGGGAGTACCAGATCAATGTGGAGCTATATACAGGGAGTACCAGATCAATGTGGAGCTATATACAGGGAGTACCAGATCAATGTGGAGCTATATACAGGGAGTACCAGATCAATGTGGAGCTATATACAGGGAGTACCAGATTAATGTGGAACTATATACAGGGAGTACCAGTACCAGGTCAATGTGGAGCTATATACAGGGAGTACCAGTACCAGATCAATGTGGAGCTATATACAGGGAGTACCAGATCAATGTGGAGCTATATACAGGGAGTACCAGTACCAGATCAATGTGGAGCTATATACAGGGAGTACCAGTACCAGATCAATGTGGAGCTATATACAGGGAGTACCAGTACCAGGTCAATGTGGAGCTATATACAGGGAGTACCAGTACCAGATCAATGTGGAGCTATATACAGGGAGTACCAGATCAATGTGGAGCTATATACAGGGAGTACCAGTACCAGATCAATGTGGAGCTATATACAGGGAGTACCAGTACCAGATCAATGTGGAGCTATATACAGGGAGTACCAGTACCAGATCAATGTGGAGCTATATACAGGGAGTACCAGATCAATGTGGAGCTATATACAGGGAGAACCAGTACCAGATCAATGTGGAGCTATATACAGGGAGTACCAGTACCAGATCAATGTGGAGCTATATACAGGGAGTACCAGTACCAGATCAATGTGGAGCTATATACAGGGAGTACCAGTACCAGATCAATGTGGAGCTATATACAGGGAGTACCAGATCAATGTGGAGCTATATACAGGAAGTACCAGTACCAGATCAATGTGGAGCTATATACAGGGAGTACCAGTACCAGATCAATGTGGAGCTATATACAGGGAGTACCAGTACCAGATCAATGTGGAGCTATATACAGGGAGTACCAGATCAATGTGGAGCTATATACAGGAAGTACCAGTACCAGATCAATGTGGAGCTATATACAGGGAGTACCAGTACCAGATCAATGTGGAGCTATATACAGGAAGTACCAGATCAATGTGGAGCTATATACAGGGAGTACCAGTACCAGATCAATGTGGAGCTATATACAGGGAGTACCAGTACCAGATCAATGTGGAGCTATATACAGGAAGTACCAGATCAATGTGGAGCTATATACAGGGAGTACCAGATCAATGTGGAGCTATATACAGAAAGTACCAGATCAATGTGGAGCTATATACAGGGAGTACCAGTACCAGATCACTGTGGAGCTATATACAGAGAGTACCAGATCAATGTGGAGCTATATACAGGGAGTACCAGTACCAGATCAATGTGGAGCTATATACAGGGAGTACCAGTACCAGATCAATGTGGAACTATATACAGGGAGTACCATATCAATGTGGAACTATATACAGGGAGTACCAGTACCAGATCAATGTGGAGCTATATACAGGGAGTACCAGTACCAGATCAATGTGGAGCTATATACAGGAAGTACCAGATCAATGTGGAGCTATATACAGGGAGTACCAGTACCAGATCAATGTGGAGCTATATACAGGGAGTACCAGTACCAGATCAATGTGGAGCTATATACAGGAAGTACCAGATCAATGTGGAGCTATATACAGGGAGTACCAGATCAATGTGGAGCTATATACAGGAAGTACCAGATCAATGTGGAGCTATATACAGGGAGTACCAGTACCAGATCACTGTGGAGCTATATACAGAGAGTACCAGATCAATGTGGAGCTATATACAGGGAGTACCAGTACCAGATCAATGTGGAGCTATATACAGGGAGTACCAGTACCAGATCAATGTGGAACTATATACAGGGAGTACCATATCAATGTGGAACTATATACAGGGAGTACCAGTACCAGATCAATGTGGAGCTATATACAGGGAGTACCAGTACCAGATCAATGTGGAGCTATATACAGGGAGTACCAGTACCAGATCAATGTGGAGCTATATACAGGGAGTACCAGTACCAGATCAATGTGGAGCTATATACAGGGAGTACCAGTACCAGATCAATGTGGAGCTATATACAGGGAGTACCAGTACCAGATCAATGTGGAGCTATATACAGGGAGTACCAGTACCAGATCAATGTGGAGCTATATACAGGGAGTACCAGATCAATGTGGAGCTATATACAGGAAGTACCAGTACCAGATCAATGTGGAGCTATATACAGGGAGTACCAGTACCAGATCAATGTGGAGCTATATACAGGGAGTACCAGTACCAGATCAATGTGGAGCTATATACAGGGAGTACCAGATCAATGTGGAGCTATATACAGGAAGTACCAGTACCAGATCAATGTGGAGCTATATACAGGGAGTACCAGTACCAGATCAATGTGGAGCTATATACAGGAAGTACCAGATCAATGTGGAGCTATATACAGGGAGTACCAGTACCAGATCAATGTGGAGCTATATACAGGGAGTACCAGTACCAGATCAATGTGGAGCTATATACAGGAAGTACCAGATCAATGTGGAGCTATATACAGGGAGTACCAGATCAATGTGGAGCTATATACAGGAAGTACCAGATCAATGTGGAGCTATATACAGGGAGTACCAGTACCAGATCACTGTGGAGCTATATACAGAGAGTACCAGATCAATGTGGAGCTATATACAGGGAGTACCAGTACCAGATCAATGTGGAGCTATATACAGGGAGTACCAGTACCAGATCAATGTGGAACTATATACAGGGAGTACCATATCAATGTGGAACTATATACAGGGAGTACCAGTACCAGATCAATGTGGAGCTATATACAGGGAGTACCAGTACCAGATCAATGTGGAGCTATATACAGGAAGTACCAGATCAATGTGGAGCTATATACAGGGAGTACCAGTACCAGATCAATGTGGAGCTATATACAGGGAGTACCAGTACCAGATCAATGTGGAGCTATATACAGGAAGTACCAGATCAATGTGGAGCTATATACAGGGAGTACCAGATCAATGTGGAGCTATATACAGGAAGTACCAGATCAATGTGGAGCTATATACAGGGAGTACCAGTACCAGATCACTGTGGAGCTATATACAGAGAGTACCAGATCAATGTGGAGCTATATACAGGGAGTACCAGTACCAGATCAATGTGGAGCTATATACAGGGAGTACCAGTACCAGATCAATGTGGAACTATATACAGGGAGTACCATATCAATGTGGAACTATATACAGGGAGTACCAGTACCAGATCAATGTGGAGCTATATACAGGGAGTACCAGTACCAGATCAATGTGGAGCTATATACAGGGAGTACCAGTACCAGATCAATGTGGAGCTATATACAGGGAGTACCAGTACCAGATCAATGTGGAGCTATATACAGGGAGTACCAGTACCAGATCAATGTGGAGCTATATACAGGGAGTACCAGTACCAGATCAATGTGGAGCTATATACAGGGAGTACCAGTACCAGATCAATGTGGAGCTATATACAGGGAGTACCAGTACCAGATCAATGTGGAGCTATATACAGGGAGTACCAGTACCAGATCAATGTGGAGCTATATACAGGGAGTACCAGTACCAGATCAATGTGGAGCTACATACAGGGAGTACCAGATCAATGTGGAGCTATATACAGGGAATACCAGTACCAGATCAATGTGGAGCTATATACAGGGAGTACCAATACCAGATCAATGTGGAGCTATATACAGGGAGTACCAGATCAATGTGGGGCTATATACAGGGAGTACCAGTACCAGATCAATGTGGAGCTATATACAGGGAGTACCAGTACCAGATCAATGTGGAGCTATATACAGGGAGTACCAGTACCAGGTCAATGTGGAGCTATATACAGGGAGTACCAGTACCAGATCAATGTGGAGCTATATACAGGGAGTACCAGATCAATGTGGAGCTATATACAGGGAGAACCAGTACCAGATCAATGTGGAGCTATATACAGGGAGTACCAGTACCAGATCAATGTGGAGCTATATACAGGGAGTACCAGTACCAGATCAATGTGGAGCTATATACAGGGAGTACCAGTACCAGGTCAATGTGGAGCTATATACAGGGAGTACCAGTACCAGATCAATGTGGAGCTATATACAGGGAGTACCAGATCAATGTGGAGCTATATACAGGGAGTACCAGATCAATGTGGAGCTATATACAGGGAGTACCAGATCAATGTGGAGCTATATACAGGGAGTACCAGATCAATGTGGAGCTATATACAGGGAGTACCAGATCAATGTGGAGCTATATACAGGGAGTACCAGATCCATGTGGAGCTATATACAGGGAGTACCAGATCAATGTGGAGCTATATACAGGGAGTACCAGTACCAGATCAATGTGGAGCTATATACAGGGAGTACCAGATCAATGTGGAGCTATATACAGGGAGTACCAGATCAATGTGGAGCTATATACAGGGAGTACCAGATCAATGTGGAGCTATATACAGGGAGTACCAGATCAATGTGGAGCTATATACAGGGAGTACCAGATCCATGTGGAGCTATATACAGGGAGTACCAGATCAATGTGGAGCTATATACAGGGAGTACCAGTACCAGATCAATGTGGAGCTATATACAGGGAGTACCAGATCAATGTGGAGCTATATACAGGGAGTACCAGATCAATGTGGAGCTATATACAGGGAGTACCAGATCAATGTGGAGCTATATACAGGGAGTACCAGATCAATGTGGAGCTATATACAGGGAGTACCAGATCCATGTGGAGCTATATACAGGGAGTACCAGATCAATGTGGAGCTATATACAGGGAGTACCAGTACCAGATCAATGTGGAGCTATATACAGGGAGTACCAGATCAATGTGGAGCTATATACAGGGAGTACCAGATCAATGTGGAGCTATATACAGGGAGTACCAGATCAATGTGGAGCTATATACAGGGAGTACCAGATCAATGTGGAGCTATATACAGGGAGTACCAGATCAATGTGGAGCTATATACAGGGAGTAACAGATCAATGTGGAGCTATATACAGGGAGTACCAGTACCAGGTCAATGTGGAGCTATATACAGGGAGTACCAGTACCAGATCAATGTGGAGCTATATACAGGGAGTACCAGTACCAGATCAATGTGGAGCTATATACAGGGAGTACCAGTACCAGATCAATGTGGAGCTATATACAGGGAGTACCAGTACCAGATCAATGTGGAGCTATATACAGGGAGTACCATTACCAGATCAATGTGGAGCTATATACAGGGAGTACCAGTACCAGGTCAATGTGGAGCTATATACAGGGAGTACCAGTACCAGATCAATGTGGAGCTATATACAGGGAGTACCAGTACCAGATCAATGTGGAGCTATATACAGGGAGTACCAGTACCAGATCAATGTGGAGCTATATACAGGGAGTACCAGTACCAGATCAATGTGGAGCTATATACAGGGAGTACCAGATTAATGTGGAACTATATACAGGGAGTACCAGTACCAGGTCAATGTGGAGCTATATACAGGGAGTACCAGTACCAGATCAATGTGGAGCTATATACAGGGAGTACCAGATTAATGTGGAGCTATATACAGGGAGTACCAGTACCAGATCAATGTGGAGCTATATACAGGGAGTACCAGTACCAGATCAATGTGGAGCTATATACAGGGAGTACCAGTACCAGATCAATGTGGAGCTATATACAGGGAGTACCAGTACCAGGTCAATGTGGAGCTATATACAGGGAGTACCAGTACCAGATCAATGTGGAGCTATATACAGGGAGTACCAGATCAATGTGGAGCTATATACAGGGAGTACCAGTACCAGATCAATGTGGAGCTATATACAGGGAGTACCAGTACCAGATCAATGTGGAGCTATATACAGGGAGTACCAGTACCAGATCAATGTGGAGCTATATACAGGGAGTACCAGTACCAGATCAATGTGGAGCTATATACAGGGAGTACCAGTACCAGATCAATGTGGAGCTATATACAGGGAGTACCAGTACCAGATCAATGTGGAGCTATATACAGGGAGTACCAGATCAATGTGGAGCTATATACAGGGAGTACCAGATCAATGTGGAGCTATATACAGGGAGTACCAGATCAATGTGGAGCTATATACAGGGAGTACCAGATCAATGTGGAGCTATATACAGGGAGTACCAGATCCATGTGGAGCTATATACAGGGAGTACCAGATCAATGTGGAGCTATATACAGGGAGTACCAGTACCAGATCAATGTGGAGCTATATACAGGGAGTACCAGATCAATGTGGAGCTATATACAGGGAGTACCAGATCAATGTGGAGCTATATACAGGGAGTACCAGATCAATGTGGAGCTATATACAGGGAGTACCAGATCAATGTGGAGCTATATACAGGGAGTACCAGATCAATGTGGAGCTATATACAGGGAGTACCAGATCAATGTGGAGCTATATACAGGGAGTACCAGATTAATGTCGAACTATATACAGGGAGTACCAGTACCAGGTCAATGTGGAGCTATATACAGGGAGTACCAGTACCAGATCAATGTGGAGCTATATACAGGGAGTACCAGATCAATGTGGAGCTATATACAGGGAGTACCAGTACCAGATCAATGTGGAGCTATATACAGGGAGTACCAGTACCAGATCAATGTGGAGCTATATACAGGGAGTACCAGTACCAGGTCAATGTGGAGCTATATACAGGGAGTACCAGTACCAGATCAATGTGGAGCTATATACAGGGAGTACCAGATCAATGTGGAGCTATATACAGGGAGTACCAGTACCAGATCAATGTGGAGCTATATACAGGGAGTACCAGTACCAGATCAATGTGGAGCTATATACAGGGAGTACCAGTACCAGATCAATGTGGAGCTATATACAGGGAGTACCAGTACCAGATCAATGTGGAGCTATATACAGGGAGTACCAGTACCAGATCAATGTGGAGCTATATACAGGGAGTACCAGTACCAGATCAATGTGGAGCTATATACAGGGAGTACCAGATCAATGTGGAGCTATATACAGGGAATACCAGATCAATGTGGAGCTATATACAGGGAGTACCAGTACCAGATCAATGTGGAGCTATATACAGGGAGTACCAGTACCAGATCAATGTGGAGCTATATACAGGGAGTACCAGATCTATGTGGAGCTATATACAGGGAGTACCAGTACCAGATCAATGTGGAGCTATATACAGGGAGTACCAGTACCAGATCAATGTGGAGCTATATACAGGGAGTACCAGTACCAGATCAATGTGGAACTATATACAGGGAGTACCAGATCAATGTGGAGCTATATACAGGGAGTACCAGTAACAGATCAGTGTGGAGCTATATACAGGGAGTACCAGATCAATGTGGAGCTATATACAGGGAGTACCAGATCAATGTGGAGCTATATACAGGGAGTACCAGATCAATGTGGAGCTATATACAGGGAGTACCAGATCAACGTGGAGCTATATACAGGGAGTACCAGTACCAGATCAATGTGGAGCTATATACAGGGAGTACCAGTACCAGGTCAATGTGGAGCTATATGCAGGGAGTACCAGTACCAGGTCAATGTGGAGCTATATACAGGGAGTACCAGTACCAGGTCAATGTGGAGCTATATACAGGAGTACCAGTACCAGGTCAATTTGGAGCTATATACAGGGAGTACCAGTACCAGGTCAATGTGGAGCTATATACAGGGAATACCAGTACCTGGTCAATGTGGAGCTATATACAGGGAGTACCAGTACCAAATCAATGTGGAGCTATATACAGGGAGTACCAGTACCAGATCAATGTGGAGCTATATACAGGGAGTACCAGTACCAGGTCAATGTGGAGCTATATACAGGGAGTACCAGTACCAAATCAATGTGGAGCTATATACAGGAAGTACCAGAGCAATGTGGAGCTATATACAGGGAGTACCAGTACCAGATCAATGTGGAGCTATATACAGGGAGTACCAGTACCAGATCAATGTGGAGCTATATACAGGGAGTACCAGTACCAGATCAATGTGGAGCTATATACAGGGAGTACCAGTACCAGGTCAATGTGGAGCTATATACAGGGAGTACCAGTACCAGATCAATGTGGAGCTATATACAGGGAGTACCAGATCAATGTGGAGCTATATACAGGGAGTACCAGATCAATGTGGAGCTATATACAGGGAGTACCAGATCAATGTGGAGCTATATACAGGGAGTACCAGATCAATGTGGAGCTATATACAGGGAGTACCAGATCAATGTGGAGCTATATACAGGGAGTACCAGATCCATGTGGAGCTATATACAGGGAGTACCAGATCAATGTGGAGCTATATACAGGGAGTACCAGATCAATGTGGAGCTATATACAGGGAGTACCAGATCAATGTGGAGCTATATACAGGGAGTACCAGATCAATGTGGAGCTATATACAGGGAGTACCAGATCAATGTGGAGCTATATACAGGGAGTACCAGATCAATGTGGAGCTATATACAGGGAGTACCAGATCCATGTGGAGCTATATACAGGGAGTACCAGATCAAGGTGGAGCTATATACAGGGAGTACCAGTACCAGATCAATGTGGAGCTATATACAGGGAGTACCAGATCAATGTGGAGCTATATACAGGGAGTACCAGATCAATGTGGAGCTATATACAGGGAGTACCAGATCAATGTGGAGCTATATACAGGGAGTACCAGATCAATGTGGAGCTATATACAGGGAGTACCAGATCAATGTGGAGCTATATACAGGGAGTACCAGATCAATGTGGAGCTATATACAGGGAGTACCAGATTAATGTGGAACTATATACAGGGAGTACCAGTACCAGGTCAATGTGGAGCTATATACAGGGAGTACCAGTACCAGATCAATGTGGAGCTATATACAGGGAGTACCAGATCAATGTGGAGCTATATACAGGGAGTACCAGTACCAGATCAATGTGGAGCTATATACAGGGAGTACCAGTACCAGATCAATGTGGAGCTATATACAGGGAGTACCAGTACCAGGTCAATGTGGAGCTATATACAGGGAGTACCAGTACCAGATCAATGTGGAGCTATATACAGGGAGTACCAGATCAATGTGGAGCTATATACAGGGAGTACCAGTACCAGATCAATGTGGAGCTATATACAGGGAGTACCAGTACCAGATCAATGTGGAGCTATATACAGGGAGTACCAGTACCAGATCAATGTGGAGCTATATACAGGGAGTACCAGTACCAGATCAATGTGGAGCTATATACAGGGAGTACCAGTACCAGATCAATGTGGAGCTATATACAGGGAGTACCAGTACCAGATCAATGTGGAGCTATATACAGGGAGTACCAGATCAATGTGGAGCTATATACAGGGAATACCAGATCAATGTGGAGCTATATACAGGGAGTACCAGTACCAGATCAATGTGGAGCTATATACAGGGAGTACCAGTACCAGATCAATGTGGAGCTATATACAGGGAGTACCAGATCTATGTGGAGCTATATACAGGGAGTACCAGTACCAGATCAATGTGGAGCTATATACAGGGAGTACCAGTACCAGATCAATGTGGAGCTATATAGAGGGAGTACCAGTACCAGATCAATGTGGAACTATATACAGGGAGTACCAGATCAATGTGGAGCTATATACAGGGAGTACCAGTAACAGATCAGTGTGGAGCTATATACAGGGAGTACCAGATCAATGTGGAGCTATATACAGGGAGTACCAGATCAATGTGGAGCTATATACAGGGAGTACCAGATCAATGTGGAGCTATATACAGGGAGTACCAGATCAACGTGGAGCTATATACAGGGAGTACCAGTACCAGATCAATGTGGAGCTATATACAGGGAGTACCAGTACCAGGTCAATGTGGAGCTATATGCAGGGAGTACCAGTACCAGGTCAATGTGGAGCTATATACAGGGAGTACCAGTACCAGGTCAATGTGGAGCTATATACAGGAGTACCAGTACCAGGTCAATTTGGAGCTATATACAGGGAGTACCAGTACCAGGTCAATGTGGAGCTATATACAGGGAATACCAGTACCTGGACAATGTGGAGCTATATACAGGGAGTACCAGTACCAAATCAATGTGGAGCTATATACAGGGAGTACCAGTACCAGATCAATGTGGAGCTATATACAGGGAGTACCAGTACCAGGTCAATGTGGAGCTATATACAGGGAGTACCAGTACCAAATCAATGTGGAGCTATATACAGGGAGTACCAGTACCAGATCAATGTGGAGCTATATACAGGGAGTACCAGTACCAGATCAATGTGGAGCTATATACAGGGAGTACCAGTACCAGATCAATGTGGAGCTATATACAGGGAGTACCAGTACCAGATCAATGTGGAGCTATATACAGGGAGTACCAGTACCAGATCAATGTGGAGCTATATACAGGGAGTACCAGTACCAGGTCAATGTGGAGCTATATACAGGGAGTACCAGTACCAGATCAATGTGGAGCTATATACAGGGAGTACCAGATCAATGTGGAGCTATATACAGGGAGTACCAGATCAATGTGGAGCTATATACAGGGAGTACCAGATCAATGTGGAGCTATATACAGGGAGTACCAGATCAATGTGGAGCTATATACAGGGAGTACCAGATCAATGTGGAGCTATATACAGGGAGTACCAGATCCATGTGGAGCTATATACAGGGAGTACCAGATCAATGTGGAGCTATATACAGGGAGTACCAGTACCAGATCAATGTGGAGCTATATACAGGGAGTACCAGATCAATGTGGAGCTATATACAGGGAGTACCAGATCAATGTGGAGCTATATACAGGGAGTACCAGATCAATGTGGAGCTATATACAGGGAGTACCAGATCAATGTGGAGCTATATACAGGGAGTACCAGATCAATGTGGAGCTATATACAGGGAGTAACAGATCAATGTGGAGCTATATACAGGGAGTACCAGTACCAGGTCAATGTGGAGCTATATACAGGGAGTACCAGTACCAGATCAATGTGGAGCTATATACAGGGAGTACCAGTACCAGATCAATGTGGAGCTATATACAGGGAGTACCAGTACCAGATCAATGTGGAGCTATATACAGGGAGTACCAGTACCAGATCAATGTGGAGCTATATACAGGGAGTACCATTACCAGATCAATGTGGAGCTATATACAGGGAGTACCAGTACCAGGTCAATGTGGAGCTATATACAGGGAGTACCAGTACCAGATCAATGTGGAGCTATATACAGGGAGTACCAGTACCAGATCAATGTGGAGCTATATACAGGGAGTACCAGTACCAGATCAATGTGGAGCTATATACAGGGAGTACCAGTACCAGATCAATGTGGAGCTATATACAGGGAGTACCAGATTAATGTGGAACTATATACAGGGAGTACCAGTACCAGGTCAATGTGGAGCTATATACAGGGAGTACCAGTACCAGATCAATGTGGAGCTATATACAGGGAGTACCAGATCAATGTGGAGATATATACAGGGAGTACCAGTACCAGATCAATGTGGAGCTATATACAGGGAGTACCAGTACCAGATCAATGTGGAGCTATATACAGGGAGTACCAGTACCAGGTCAATGTGGAGCTATATACAGGGAGTACCAGTACCAGATCAATGTGGAGCTATATACAGGGAGTACCAGATCAATGTGGAGCTATATACAGGGAGTACCAGTACCAGATCAATGTGGAGCTATATACAGGGAGTACCAGTACCAGATCAATGTGGAGCTATATACAGGGAGTACCAGTACCAGATCAATGTGGAGCTATATACAGGGAGTACCAGTACCAGATCAATGTGGAGCTATATACAGGGAGTACCAGTACCAGATCAATGTGGAGCTATATACAGGGAGTACCAGATCAATGTGGAGCTATATACAGGGAGTACCAGATCAATGTGGAGCTATATACAGGGAGTACCAGATCAATGTGGAGCTATATACAGGGAGTACCAGTACCAGATCAATGTGGAGCTATATACAGGGAGTACCAGTACCAGATCAATGTGGAGCTATATACAGGGAGTACCAGTACCAGATCAATGTGGAGCTATATACAGGGAGTACCAGATCAATGTGGAGCTATATACAGGGAGTACCAGATCAATGTGGAGCTATATACAGGGAGTACCAGATCAATGTGGAGCTATATACAGGGAGTACCAGTACCAGATCAATGTGGAGCTATATACAGGGAGTACCAGATCAATGTGGAGCTATATACAGGGAGTACCAGATCAATGTGGAGCTATATACAGGGAGTACCAGATCAATGTGGAGCTATATACAGGGAGTACCAGATCAATGTGGAGCTATATACAGGGAGTACCAGATCAATGTGGAGCTATATACAGGGAGTACCAGATTAATGTGGAACTATATACAGGGAGTACCAGTACCAGGTCAATGTGGAGCTATATACAGGGAGTACCAGTACCAGATCAATGTGGAGCTATATACAGGGAGTACCAGATCAATGTGGAGCTATATACAGGGAGTACCAGTACCAGATCAATGTGGAGCTATATACAGGGAGTACCAGTACCAGATCAATGTGGAGCTATATACAGGGAGTACCAGTACCAGGTCAATGTGGAGCTATATACAGGGAGTACCAGTACCAGATCAATGTGGAGCTATATACAGGGAGTACCAGATCAATGTGGAGCTATATACAGGGAGTACCAGTACCAGATCAATGTGGAGCTATATACAGGGAGTACCAGTACCAGATCAATGTGGAGCTATATACAGGGAGTACCAGTACCAGATCAATGTGGAGCTATATACAGGGAGTACCAGTACCAGATCAATGTGGAGCTATATACAGGGAGTACCAGTACCAGATCAATGTGGAGCTATATACTGGGAGTACCAGTACCAGATCAATGTGGAGCTATATACAGGGAGTACCAGATCAATGTGGAGCTATATACAGGGAATACCAGATCAATGTGGAGCTATATACAGGGAGTACCAGTACCAGATCAATGTGGAGCTATATACAGGGAGTACCAGTACCAGATCAATGTGGAGCTATATACAGGGAGTACCAGATCAATGTGGAGCTATATACAGGGAGTACCAGTACCAGATCAATGTGGAGCTATATACAGGGAGTACCAGTACCAGATCAATGTGGAGCTATATACAGGGAGTACCAGTACCAGATCAATGTGGAACTATATACAGGGAGTACCAGATCAATGTGGAGCTATATACAGGGAGTACCAGTAACAGATCAGTGTGGAGCTATATACAGGGAGTACCAGATCAATGTGGAGCTATATACAGGGAGTACCAGATCAATGTGGAGCTATATACAGGGAGTACCAGATCAATGTGGAGCTATATACAGGGAGTACCAGATCAACGTGGAGCTATATACAGGGAGTACCAGTACCAGATCAATGTGGAGCTATATACAGGGAGTACCAGTACCAGGTCAATGTGGAGCTATATGCAGGGAGTACCAGTACCAGGTCAATGTGGAGCTATATACAGGGAGTACCAGTACCAGGTCAATGTGGAGCTATATACAGGAGTACCAGTACCAGGTCAATTTGGAGCTATATACAGGGAGTACCAGTACCAGGTCAATGTGGAGCTATATACAGGGAATACCAGTACCAGGTCAATGTGGAGCTATATACAGGGAGTACCAGTACCAAATCAATGTGGAGCTATATACAGGGAGTACCAGTACCAGATCAATGTGGAGCTATATACAGGGAGTACCAGATCAATGTGGAGATATATACAGGGAGTACCAGTACCAGATCAATGTGGAGCTATATACAGGGAGTACCAGTACCAGATCAATGTGGAGCTATATACAGGGAGTACCAGTACCAGGTCAATGTGGAGCTATATACAGGGAGTACCAGTACCAGATCAATGTGGAGCTATATACAGGGAGTACCAGATCAATGTGGAGCTATATACAGGGAGTACCAGTACCAGATCAATGTGGAGCTATATACAGGGAGTACCAGTACCAGATCAATGTGGAGCTATATACAGGGAGTACCAGTACCAGATCAATGTGGAGCTATATACAGGGAGTACCAGTACCAGATCAATGTGGAGCTATATACAGGGAGTACCAGTACCAGATCAATGTGGAGCTATATACAGGGAGTACCAGATCAATGTGGAGCTATATACAGGGAGTACCAGATCAATGTGGAGCTATATACAGGGAGTACCAGATCAATGTGGAGCTATATACAGGGAGTACCAGTACCAGATCAATGTGGAGCTATATACAGGGAGTACCAGTACCAGATCAATGTGGAGCTATATACAGGGAGTACCAGTACCAGATCAATGTGGAGCTATATACAGGGAGTACCAGATCAATGTGGAGCTATATACAGGGAGTACCAGATCAATGTGGAGCTATATACAGGGAGTACCAGATCAATGTGGAGCTATATACAGGGAGTACCAGTACCAGATCAATGTGGAGCTATATACAGGGAGTACCAGATCAATGTGGAGCTATATACAGGGAGTACCAGATCAATGTGGAGCTATATACAGGGAGTACCAGATCAATGTGGAGCTATATACAGGGAGTACCAGATCAATGTGGAGCTATATACAGGGAGTACCAGATCAATGTGGAGCTATATACAGGGAGTACCAGATTAATGTGGAACTATATACAGGGAGTACCAGTACCAGGTCAATGTGGAGCTATATACAGGGAGTACCAGTACCAGATCAATGTGGAGCTATATACAGGGAGTACCAGATCAATGTGGAGCTATATACAGGGAGTACCAGTACCAGATCAATGTGGAGCTATATACAGGGAGTACCAGTACCAGATCAATGTGGAGCTATATACAGGGAGTACCAGTACCAGGTCAATGTGGAGCTATATACAGGGAGTACCAGTACCAGATCAATGTGGAGCTATATACAGGGAGTACCAGATCAATGTGGAGCTATATACAGGGAGTACCAGTACCAGATCAATGTGGAGCTATATACAGGGAGTACCAGTACCAGATCAATGTGGAGCTATATACAGGGAGTACCAGTACCAGATCAATGTGGAGCTATATACAGGGAGTACCAGTACCAGATCAATGTGGAGCTATATACAGGGAGTACCAGTACCAGATCAATGTGGAGCTATATACTGGGAGTACCAGTACCAGATCAATGTGGAGCTATATACAGGGAGTACCAGATCAATGTGGAGCTATATACAGGGAATACCAGATCAATGTGGAGCTATATACAGGGAGTACCAGTACCAGATCAATGTGGAGCTATATACAGGGAGTACCAGTACCAGATCAATGTGGAGCTATATACAGGGAGTACCAGATCAATGTGGAGCTATATACAGGGAGTACCAGTACCAGATCAATGTGGAGCTATATACAGGGAGTACCAGTACCAGATCAATGTGGAGCTATATACAGGGAGTACCAGTACCAGATCAATGTGGAACTATATACAGGGAGTACCAGATCAATGTGGAGCTATATACAGGGAGTACCAGTAACAGATCAGTGTGGAGCTATATACAGGGAGTACCAGATCAATGTGGAGCTATATACAGGGAGTACCAGATCAATGTGGAGCTATATACAGGGAGTACCAGATCAATGTGGAGCTATATACAGGGAGTACCAGATCAACGTGGAGCTATATACAGGGAGTACCAGTACCAGATCAATGTGGAGCTATATACAGGGAGTACCAGTACCAGGTCAATGTGGAGCTATATGCAGGGAGTACCAGTACCAGGTCAATGTGGAGCTATATACAGGGAGTACCAGTACCAGGTCAATGTGGAGCTATATACAGGAGTACCAGTACCAGGTCAATTTGGAGCTATATACAGGGAGTACCAGTACCAGGTCAATGTGGAGCTATATACAGGGAATACCAGTACCAGGTCAATGTGGAGCTATATACAGGGAGTACCAGTACCAAATCAATGTGGAGCTATATACAGGGAGTACCAGTACCAGATCAATGTGGAGCTATATACAGGGAGTACCAGTACCAGGTCAATGTGGAGCTATATACAGGGAGTACCAGTACCAAATCAATGTGGAGCTATATACAGGAAGTACCAGAGCAATGTGGAACTATATACAGGAAGTACCAGAGCAATGTGGAGCTATATACAGGAAGTACCAGAGCAATGTGGAGCTATATACAGGGAGTACCAGTACCAGATCAATGTGCAGAGGTACGAGGTATTTGAGGTAGATATGTACATGAAGGCAGGGTAAAGTGACTAGGCATCAGGATAGATAATAATAAGGTATTTTTAGGTAGATATGTACATGAAGGCAGGGTGAAGTGTCTTGGCATCAGGATAGATAATAATAAGGTATTTGAGGTAGATATGTACATGAAGACAGGGTAAAGTGACTAGGCATCAGGAGAGATCATAATAAGGTTTTTGTTTGTCCACCCGCTTCTTGAGGATTGACCACAAGTTCTCAATGGGATTAAGGTCTGGGGAGTTTCCTGACCATGGACCCAAAATATCAATGTTTTGTTCCCCGAGCCACTTAGTTATCACTTTTGCCTTATGGCAAGGTGCTCCATCATGCTGGAAAATGCATTGTTTGTCACCAAACTGTTCCTGGATGGTTGGGAGAAGTTGTTCTCGGAGGGTGTGTTGGTACCATTCTCTATTCATGGCTGTGTTCTTAGGCAAAATTGTGAATGAGCCCCCTCCGTTGGCTGAGAAGCAACCCCACACATGAATGGTCTCAGGATGCTTTACTGTTGACATGACACAGGACTGATGGTTGCGCTCACCTTGTCTTCTCCGGACAAGCTTTTTTCCGGATGCCCCAAACAATCGGAAAGGGGATTCATTAGAGAAAATGACTTTACCCCCAGTCCTCAGCAGTCCAATCCCTGTACCTTTTGCAGAATATCAGTCTATCCTTGATGTTTTTCCTGGAGAGAAGTGACTTCTTTGCTGCCCTTCTTGACACCAGGCCATCCTCCAAAAGTCTTCGCCTCACTGTGCGTGCAGATGCACTCACACCTGCCTGCTGCAATTCCTGAACAAGCTCTGTACTGGTGGTGCCCCGATCCCGCAGCTGAATCAACTTTAGGAGGCGGTCCTGGCGCTTGCTGGACTTTCTTGGGCACCTTGAAGCCTTCTTCACAACAATTGAACCGCTCTGCTTGAAGTTTTAGATGATCAGATAAATGGTTGATTTAGGTGCAATCTTACTGACAGCAATATCCTTGCATGTGAAACCCTTTTTGTGCAAAGCAATGATGACGGCACGTGTTTCCTTGCAGGTAACCATGGTTGACAGAGGAAAAACAATGATTCCAAGCACCACCCTCCTTTTGAAGCTTCCAGTCTGTTACTCGAACTCAATCAGCACGACAGAGGTTTTTTTATTTTATTTCACCTTTATTTAACCAGGTAGGCTGCGACACAAACAACACAGAGTTACACATGGAATAAACAAGCGTACAGTCAATAACACAATAGAAAAAAAGAACATCTATATACCGTGATGACAGAGTGATCTCCAGCCTTGTCCTCGTCAACACTCACACCTGTGTTGACGAGAGAATCACTGACATGATGTCAGCTGGTCCTTTTGTGGCAGCGCTGAAATGCAGTGGAAATGGTTTTGGGGATTCAGTTAATTTGCATGGCAAAGAGGGACTTTGCAATTAATCGCAATTCATCTGATCATGCTTCATAACATTCTAGAGAGAGAGAGAGAGAGAGAGAGAGAGAGAGAGAGAGAGAGAGAGAGAGAGAGAGAGAGAGAGAGAGAGAGAGAGAGAGAGAGAGAGAGAGAGAGAGAGAGAGAGAGAGAGAGAATGAATGGACAAAGCAACCCCCCCCACCCACACACACACACACAGCGAGCTGTGTTATGCCTCCACACTTTATAATCTATTGCAAATGCTTGATTGCCATCCTAACATCAGAACAATAACAAGCAGGTAGTGGTGTTAGTCCAGACATCCAGACGGCGGCCATTTTGCTGTCCTGACGCTCTATCCCGACCAGCATAGCACCATTATAGCGGAGGTACAACAACTGGACTGATTGATGCATGAAGGTAAACGGAGGTCGGGACACAACACAGTCCTTTATAGGTTACTCTGATAACATACGTTCCGGAAGATATTGGAGGAGGAGGATCCGTGTCTTTAACCCTCGAGGTCCTGTTAGGTCAGATAAGACTATTTGTGTTAAGTACAGCAGGTAGCTACAGAAGGAACTGTAACTTGATAAGCAATGCTATGTAATGGATGTGAAAAAAGTGGCATTGAGTCGAGAGAGAGAGAGAGAGAGAGAGAGAGAGAGAGAGAGAGAGAGAGAGAGAGAGAGAGAGAGAGAGAGAGAGAGAGAGAGAGAGAGAGAGGCAGAAAATAATTTATTATAGATTTTTTGTAATTTAAACTTTATTTACCTATGCAGCCTAAACAAACAATATTTTAAAGAATAGTTTTGTGGACAAAGAATTTGCACAGTGAATTAAAGTTTAAATGAGGAATTTCACAAATGTGTCAAAAAGAAAGGGATTGAAGGGATCGCTGATGGGTAGTGAATTAGAATGAAGCTTGGTGGTTACCTGGAGAGTAGATCGTTCTCAGACTCAAAAATGTGTGTGTGTGTGTGTGTGTGTGTGTGTGTGTGTGTGTGTGTGTGTGTGTGTGTGTGTGTGTGTGTGTGTGTGTGTGTGTGTGTGTGTGTGTGTGTGTGTGTGTGTGTGTGTGTGTGTGTGTGTGTGTGTGTGTGTGTTTGTGTGTGTGTGTGTGTGTGTGTGTGTGTGTGTACATAACAAAATCTGCCATCGAAAAAACTTACCACCACTTTAATAATGAATAAATCAGTTGTTTAACGATTTTTCTAACATAGCCTAGTTACACAGACTGGCCAATCAACGCAATAACTGATAAATTGAAAGAAAACTGCTGCTCAGTAAACATCCACCGAAGCACATCAAAGCTAATCTCGGAGAGATGCGAAGGCAACGAGCGAAGGGTGGAAGAAAGTGTCTTATTTGATTACTTCTCCCCCAAATATCTGCCTCGCTGTTATAAAACTCATTCCACGCCGATGAAGACGTTGCATTATAGAAAAGGGGGAAGAAGTAAAAACACACCGGCTTGAAAAATAACAATGAGAAAGAGCCCTGCACAAAGAGAGAAACAAAACTATCAGTCAAGAATCAGGCTACTGCCCTGTATGAAATAACATCTAGCAGATTTAAAAAAGTTCTTCTGTGTGCCAGACTGCTGAGCGAGACGTGCAGGTAACCTTCGAGTTCTGTGCTCGGATACGTTGCAGTCCAGTTGTGTGAAAAAATGATTGATTATCCCCCTAGTTTGTCAGAGAAAAGACAGAAGCGACAACCACTGAGCATAAAATAACTCTAGAGGCTGAGCCTGCTTCAAATGCAGCCAAGCAAAGCCTGCCGACATCAAGTAAATAATTAATTCAAGCATTGTATCAGCTCGACATTAGCTCGAGCTGAAGGCACAACGTTCCACAGCAGCTGCTGCCATGCGTTTCGTTGTGACACTTGGGTGACACACGTGCGCCAGCCACATGAGCATGATAACAGAAAGCATGCTGCATTGCTACATCTTTACTTAGAAGTTTACATGTAGACTTTTGTGCTTTCTTTATAAGAGCACATCACCCTCCCCACCCTGTCATAACACCACATCTACCTTTTAGTCTTTATCCATCCATCCTTTCTCCCTAGTCTCCGTTATCCATCCATCTATCTATCCATCTACCATCCATCCATCCACCTACCCTCCATCCGTCCATAATTTCTCCCTAGTCTCCGTTATCCATCCATCCACCTACCCTCCATTATCCATCCATCTATCTATCCACCTATCCTCCATCCATCCATCCACCCTCCATCCATCCATAATTTCTCCTTAGTCTCCATCCATCCATCTATAATTTATCCGTAGTCTCTGTTATCCATCCATTCATCCATACATCTATAATTTCTCCCTAGTCTTTGTTATCTATACATCCATCTAAATTTCTCCCTAGTCACTGTTATCCATACATCCATTCATCCATCTATAATTTATCCCTAGTCTTTGTTATCCATACATCTATAATTTATCCCTAGTCTCTGTTATCTATACATCTATAATTTCTCCCTAGTCTCTGTTATCTATACATCCATCATTTCTCCCTAGTCTCTGTTATCCATACATCTATAATTTATCCCTAATCTCTGTTATCCATCTATATATCTATAATTTCTCCCTAGTCTCTGTTATCCTGTCCAATCATCCATCTATATATCTATAATTTCTATATATCTATAATTTCTCCCTAGTCTCTGTTATCCATCCATCCATCATTTCTCAATCATCCACACACACACACACACACACACACACACACACACACACACAGAGAGAGAGACTAAAAGCAACACATTTCATACATTAGCTTTAGTTAACTAGGCAAGTCAGTTATGAACAAATTATTATTTACAATGACAGCCTAGGAACAGTTCAGGGGCAGAAAAACAATGTTTTACCTTGTCAGCTCGGGGATTCAATCTAGCAACCTTTCGGTTACTGGCCCAATGCTCAAACCACTAGGCTACCTGCCGCCCCTACACTCTAACCACTAGGCTACCTGCTGCCCCTACACTCTAACCACTAGGCTACCTGCCGCCCCTACACTCTAACCACTAGGCTACCTGCCGCCCCTACACTCTAACCACTAGGGTACCTGCCGTCCCACCCCACAAATGACTGGATATCAAACTCGATATGACTCAGACACACTTTCTCTCCCTCAGGGATGATGTCTGTTAGTTTAAGACTAACCCGGAATAGGCATGGGAGGAACGTAATGTAAACAGACAATTAATGAATTGTCACATTACCCAAGTGTGAGAAGAGAATATCTTTATTGCCTGTTAAGGTGGCTCCCAGGAGATTAAAGGAATTATACTGACCTCTGCTGGCAGTCAGAGACAGTGTCTCCTGTGTGTGTGTGTGTGTGTGTGTGTGTGTGTGTGTGTGTGTGTGTGTGTGTGTGTGTGTGTGTGTGTGTGTGTGACTTGAAGAGCACACAACATTTGCCGAATGCAAAAGAATAATGAAGGAATTTAAAGGAATACTGACAGACACAAGCCATTTGGGAATGAAGTTGTGAATCGAGACATGTGATGAAACTGAAGTCTACGTCTACCCCTTAAAACAGGACTCTCCAACCCTGTTCCTGGAGAGCTACCATCCTGTAGGTTCTGACTCCAACCCTGTTCCTGGAGAGCTACCCTCCTGTAGGTTCTCACTCCAACCCTGTTCCTGGAGAGCTACCCTCCTGTAGGTTCTCACTCCAACCCTGTTCCTGGAGAGCTACCCTCCTGTAGGTTCTCACTCCAACCCTGTTCCTGGAGAGCTACCCTCCTGTAGGTTCACTCCAACCCTGTTCCTGGAGAGCCACTGTCCTGTTGGTTTTCCCTCCAACCCTAATCTAACACACCTGATTCTAATAATTAGCTGGGTGATGAGTTGAATCAGGTTAGTTACAACTGGGGTTGGACTGAAAACCTACAGGAGAGTAGCTCTCCAGGAACAGGGTTGGACTGAAAACCTACAGGAGAGTAGCTCTCCAGGAACAGGGTTGCCTTAAAATTCGACTCATACTGTAGGTAAATCTCATGGCCTCACACAAACACACACACAGCATTTCCATGTGAAATCCCACTTAATCCCAATCCCATCAAGACATAGCTGAAACCCTCTATAGTATAGCTGCCCTTTTCTAAAAGCAACCCCACCCTCCATCAGAATGTCTGAACTACACCACCCTCCATCAGACTGTCTGAGTGACCCCACCCTCCATCAGAATGTCTGAACTATACCACCCTCCATCAGAATGTCTGAACTACACCACTCTCCATCAGAATGTCTGAGTGACTCCACCCTCCATCAGAATGTCTGAACTACACCACCCTCCATCAGAATGTCTGAACTACACCACCCTCCATCAGAATGTCTGAGTGACCCCACCCTGCATCAGAATGTCTGAACTACACCACCCTCCATCAGAATGTCTGAACTACACCACTCTCCATCAGAATGTCTGAGTGACTCCACCCTCCATCAGAATGTCTGAACTACACCACCCTCCATCAGAATGTCTGAACTACACCACACTCCATCAGACTGTCTGAGTGACCCCACCCTCCATCAGAATGTCTTAGTGACCCCACCCTCCATCAGAATGTCTGAACTACACCACCCTCCATCAGAATGTCTGAACTACACCACCCTCCATCAGAATGTCTGAGTGACCCCACCCTCCATCAGAATGTCTGAGTGACCCCACCCTCCATCAGAATGTCTGAGAGACCCCACCCTCCATCAGAATGTCTGAACTACACCACCCTCCATCAGAATGTCTGAGTGACCCGACCCTCCATCAAAATGTCTGAGTGACCCCACCCTCCATCAGAATGTCTGAGTGACTCCACCCTCCATCAGAATGTCTGAGTGACTCCACCCTCCATCAGAATGTCTGAGAGACCCCACCCGCCATCAGAATGTCTGAGTGACTCCACCCTCCATCAGAATGTCTGAACTACACCACCCTCCATCAGAATATCTGAACTACACCACCCTCCATCAGAATGTCTGAACTACACCACCCTCCATCAGAATGTCTGAGTGACCCCACCCTACATCAGAATGTCTGAGTGACTCCACCCTCCATCAGAATGTCTGAACTACTCTACCCTACATCAGAATGTCTGAGTGACCCCACCCTCCATCAGAATGTCTGAGTGACCCCACCCTCCATCAGAATGTCTGAACTACAAGACCCTCCATCAGAATGTCTGAGTGACCCCACCCTCCATCAGAATGTCTGAACTACACCACCCTCCATCAGAATGTCTGAACTACACCACCCTCCATCAGAATGTCTGAGTGACCCCACCCTCCATCAGAATGTCTGAACTACACCACCCTCCATCAGAATGTCTGAGTGACACCACCCTCCATCAGACTGTCTGAGTGACCCGACCCTCCATCAGAATGTCTGAACTACACCACCCTCCATCAGAATGTCTGAGTGACTCCACCCTCCATCAGAATGTCTGAGTGACCCCACCCTCCATCTGAATGTCTGAGTGACTCCACCCTCCATCTGAATGTCTGAACTACACCACCCTCCATCAGAATGTCTGAGTGATTCCACCCTCCATTTGAATGTCTGAACTACACCACCCTCCATCAGAATGTCTGAACTACACCACCCTCCATCAGAATGTCTGAACTACACCACCCTCCATCAGAATGTCTGAACTACACCACCCTCCATTAGAATGTCTGAGTGACTCCACCCGCCATCAGAATGTCTGAGTGACTCCACCCTCCATCTGAATGTCTGAACTACACCACCCTCCATCAGAATGTCTGAGTGACTCCACCCTCCATTTGAATGTCTGAACTACACCACCCTACATCAGAATGTCTGAGCGATGGTATTGGTCCCAGTCCTACAGAACGAACAATGGACTTGACAGAGCATGAGTGTTAACAGATGGGCCATTATTATCTCTCCATGGCTTCAGGTAGCAGTGAATTGGAGGGCTCTGGTTTGAGTAAATACAATGATTGTTTTCCAACCCACTTGAAACCAGCCCCTTACTCCCACACAGTCCCACAGTCCCACCCCCTTCGCTCTCAGCTGGTCAGGACTTCCAAAGAGGAAGGACCAGTTGGTCTGGAGGAAATTTGATCATATTTCTTTGGAGTTTCCATTAACTGTCTGGGTTGAGGTTGAGAGATGAATTCCTGGCTGCCTTTCAAATGGAACCCTGTTCTTAATGTATACAGTACCAGTCTATTCATTCAAGGGTTTGTCTTTATTTTTTACATTGTAGAATAATAGTGAAGACATAGGGGCACAAGGCGAGACCCAGATGTAGACACAGGAGGCAGATGGTTAGAGTCCAAGATGTGTATTAACAATCCAAAAGGTGTAGGCTAGAGAATGGTCGTGGACAGGCAAAAAGTCAAAACCAGTTCAGAGTTCCAGAGGTACAGAATGGCATGCAGGCTCGAGGTCAGGGCAGACAGAATGGTCAGGCAGGCTCGAGGTCAGGCAGGCTCGAGGTCAGGGCAGGCAGAATGGTCAGGTAGGCTCGAGGTCAGGCAGGCTCGAGGTCAGGCAGGCAGAATGGTCAGGCAGGCTCGAGGTCAGGGCAGACAGAATGGTCAGGGCTGGCAGAATGGTCAGGCAGGCTCGAGGTCAGGGCAGGCAGAATGGTCAGGCAGGCTCGAGGTCAGGCAGGCTCGAGGTCAGGGCAGGCAGAATGGTCAGGCAGGCTCGAGGTCAGGGCTGGCAGAATGGTCAGGGCTGGCAGAATGGTCAAGCAGGCTCGAGGTCAGGCAGGCTCGAGGTCAGGGCTGGCAGAATGGGAAGGCAGGCTCGAGGTCAGGGCAGGCAGAATGGTCAGGCAGGCTCGAGGTCAGGCAGGCTCGAGGTCAGGGCAGGCAGAATGGTCAGGCAGGCTCGAGGTCAGGGCTGGCAGAATGGTCAGGGCTGGCAGAATGGTCAAGCAGGCTCGAGGTCAGGCAGGCTCGAGGTCAGGGCTGGCAGAATGGGAAGGCAGGCTCGAGGTCAGGGCAGACAGAATGGTCAGGCAGGCTCGAGGTCAGGGCAGACAGAATGGTCAGGCAGGCTCGAGGTCAGGGCAGACAGAATGGCCAGGCAGGCTCGAGGTCAGGGCAGGGCAGGCAGAATGGTCAGGCAGGCTCGAGGTCAGGGCAGGCAGAATGGTCAGGCAGGCTCGAGGTCAAGGCAGGCAGAATGGTCAGGCAGGCTCGAGGTCAGGGCAGACGGAATGGTCAGGCAGGCTCGAGGTCAGGGCAGGCAGAATGGTCAGGCAGGCTCGAGGTCAGGGCAGGCGGAATGGTCAGGCAGGCTCGAGGTCAGGGCAGGCAGAATGGTCAGGCAGGCTCGAGGTCAGGGCAGGCAGAATGGTCAGGCAGGCTCGAGGTCAGGGCAGGCAGAATGGTCAGGCAGGCTCGAGGTCAGGGCAGACGGAATGGTCAGGCAGGCTCGAGGTCAGGGCAGGCAGAATGGTCAGGCAGGCTCGAGATCAGGGCAGGCAGAATGGTCAGGCAGGCTCGAGGTCAGGGCAGGCAGAATGGTCAGGCAGGCTCGAGGTCAGGGCAGGCAGAATGGTCAGGCAGGCTCGAGGTCAGGGCAGGCAGAATGGTCAGGCAGGCTTGAGGTCAGGGCAGGCAGAATGGTCAGGCAGGCTCGAGGTCAGGGCAGGCAGAATGGTCAGGCAGGCTCGAGGTCAGGGCAGGCAGAATGGTCAGGCAGGCTTGAGGTCAGGGCAGGCAGAATGGTCAGGCAGGCGGGAATGGAGTCCAGAAAACAGGCAAAGGTCAAAACCTGGAGGACTAGCAGAAGAGAATAGAAAAGCAGGAGCACGTGGAAAACACGCTGGTTGACTTGAACATACAAGAAGAACTGGCACAAAGAGACAGGAAACACAGGGATAAATACACTGGGGAAAATAAGAGACACCTGGAGGGGGTGGAGACAATCACAAGGACAGGTGAAACAGATCAGTGCGTGACACAGATTTTAGCTTGTGTTCCTTGGCCCAAGCAAGTCTCTTCTTCTTATTGGTGTCCTTTAGTAGTGGCTTCTTTGCAGCAATTCGACCATGAAGGCCTGATTCACGCAGTTGAGATGTGTCTGTTACTTGACCTCTGAAGCATTCATTTGGGCTGCAATCTGAGGTGGAGTTATCTCTAATGATCTTATCCTCTGCACCAGAGGAAACTGTGGGTCTTCCTTTCTTATGGCGGTCCTCATGAGAGCCAATTTCATCATAGATCTTGATGGTTTTTGCGACTGCAATTGAAGAAACTTTCAAAGTTTTCCGGATTCAAGTCTTCAAGTAATGATGGACTGTCATTTCTCTTTGCTTATTTGAGCTGTTCTTGCCATAATATGGACTTGGTCTTTTACCAAATATGGCTATCTTCTGTATACCACCCTTACCTTGTCACAACACAACTGATTGGCTCAAACGCATTAAGAAGGAAAGAAATTCCACAAATTAACTTTTAACAAGCCACACCTGTTAATTGAAATGCATACCAGGTGACTACCTCATGAAGCTGGTTGAGAGAATTCCAAGAGTGTGCAAAGCTGTCATCAAGGCAAAGGGTGGCTACTTTGAAGAATATCAAATATAAAATTTGGTCTCTGTGGGTGTTATGGATCAAACAAGGTGGGGGAAATGGTGACAGAGAGCATGAGGGAGGGAGGGAGAGAAGACAGTGAGTGTGTTTGGGCTAATTATAATAACTTTAGCCACACATCAGTAAATCCTAAAACACAGTCCAAGACATTGTTTAGTAGAGCCCCACAAGCATCACCGATCTAAGCCAATGAAATCGCTCCCTCCAGCAGGGCACCTATTTGACTCTTAGCAGCTACTAGTAATTACCCACAATCATCCTCTCTGTGGGTTTCGGAGCATATGTGCCAGGTTTAACAGACGCATGAGAAGAAACCTGAGAGGACAATCAACACTACAGCTGTTAGCATGTCTAGCTGAATGGCCCTGAACCAGAGCTGTTAGCATGTCTAGCTGAACGGCCCTGAACCAGAGCTGTTAGCATGTCTAGCTGAATGGCCCTGAACCAGAGGTGCTAGAATGTAGCCACAGAAGACCCTCAAAAGAAACAACAATCACTATTCAGGCCAGAGATGGTCCAAAGATGTCCCCTGTCGCATGATGATTAAAAGACGTGATTTGACTGGCGAGCGAGAGCCAAGCCTGAACCCACAAAGGATAGGGAGTTAGAGCAATTATATTGCACCGGCAGAGGGTTTCAGAAGTCATTATGTGCCTCAACCAACCTTTCCTCGTTCGCATGGAAATGTGAGCCCACTAATTAGCATGAACATCCACAGAGCCTCTTCAGGGGTGGACGAGGGCATCTCATCTTGTAAAGCAAATGACACCTCCCTTGTAGAAATTACTTGACCTTTGTCATAGAGTGGAACTGTGGAATACCCTTGGGTTTATGCAAATTATAGCTACATTTACCTGGCTCTACAGATGCATCATGTGCAGGTGTGGAATTATAATGCTTTGTGGGTATTGGTTTCCTTGCAGGAAGGACATGAGTGCTTCAAATATTCTGTCAATGAGAAGGTAAGTACAATCTTATCACATAATAACTACATTTGGGTATGTCCTAAGCATCATTTTGTGCCAGGTTGGTACCGCTTTCGCTGAAAACTGGGCCGTAAAGAACCTAAAAGTTTGTTATTGTGATATCATCATGTCATTATTCCGTATAATCTAGGAACACACCAGCTGGATTTGAAGTATGAAAACAGAACACAGCGAGAGGGCTGTCATCGAATTCTGAAAAGCTTTATCTCGTTATGAGTTCCGGCAGGGTCACTTAATATATTCTCAGACCAGACCGGGCACTAAGGTGTGTTGTTCTCCAAAGAGGCTGCCGTCTGACTGAGTGACGTTTGTGTCCTTTTCAGAATGCAGATAAATACAAAACCAGTGCACTTCGCTGACTCCTGCTCCACTGCTTCAGAACAACACATCGAGCTGAATTTGGAGCGAGAACAGCGCAGTCGGTGCATATGCCCACCACACATCCTCCTGTGACCTTTTCAACGATTTTGTTATTTCTACAGTTTGCATTGCAACACGGTGGGGGGGGGGATGCATATATCACAGTGGGGGGGGTATGCATATATTACAGTGGGGGGGGGGGGGGGGGGGGTGCATATATCACAGTGGGGGGGGGTGCATATATCACAGTGGGGGGGTGCATATATCACAGTGGGGGGGGTATGCATATATCACAGTGGGGGGGTGCATATATCACAGTGGGGGGGTGCATATATCACAGTGGGGGGTATGCATATATCACAGTGGGGGGGGGGGGGGTGCATATATCACAGTGGGGGGTATGCATATATCACAGTGGGGGGGGTATGCGTATATCACAGTGGGGGGGTATGCATATATCACAGTGGGGGGTATGCATATATCACAGTGGGGAGGGTGCATATATCACAGTGGGGGGGGGTGCATATATCACAGTGGGGGGGTATGCATATATCACAGTGGGGGGGTATGCATATATCACAGTGGGGGGGTATGCATATATCACAGTGGGGGGGTATGCATATATCACAGTGGGTGGTATGCATATATCACAGTGGGGGGGTATGCATATATCACAGTGGGGGGGTATGCATATATCACAGTGGGGGGGTATGCATATATCACAGTGGGAGGGTATGCATATATCACAGTGCCGTTGTATCAAGTTGCTTAGTGAAGCAGAGACTAATGAATTGACTTTTAGAACAAACTGTAGAAATTCACTGACTGTGTAAAACTAGAGGAGAAATTAATTGACTGTAAAATTAGAGGACAGGTTCATTGGCTGTGTATAACTAGAGGACAGATTCATTGGCTGTGTAAAATTAGAGGACAGGTTCATTGGCTGTGTAAAATTAGAGGACAGGTTCATTGGCTGTGTAAAACTAGAGGACAGATTCATTGGCTGTGTAAAACTAGAGGACAGATTCATTGGCTGTGTAAAACTAGAGGATAAATTAATTGACTGTAAAATTAGAGGACAGGTTAATTGGCTGTGTATAACTAGAGGACAGATTCATTGGCTGTGTAAAATTAGAGGACAGGTTCATTGGCTGTGTAAAATTAGAGGACAGGTTCATTGGCTGTGTAAAACTAGAGGACAGGTTCATTGGCTGTGTAAAACTAGAGGACAGGTTCATTGGCTGTGTAAAACTAGAGGACAGATTCATTGGCTGTGTAAAACTAGAGGACAGATTCATTGGCTGTGTAAAATTAGAGGACAGGTTCATTGGCTGTGTAAAACTAGAGGATAAATTAATTGACTGTAAAATTAGAGGACAGGTTCATTGGCTGTGTAAAACCAGAGGAGAAATTAATTGACTGTAAAATTAGAGGACAGGTTCATTGGCTGTGTACAATTAGAGGACAGGTTCATTGGCTGTGTAAAACAAGAGGACAGATTCATTGGCTGTGTAAAACTAGAGGACAGATTCATTGCCTGTGTAAAACTAGAGGAGAAATGAATTGACTGTAAAAATTAGAGGACAGATTCATTGGCTGTGTAAAATTAGAGGACAAGTTCATTGGCTGTGTAAAACTAGAGGACAGGTTCATTGGCTGTGTAAAATTAGAGGACAGGTTTATTGGCTGTGTAAAATTAGAGGACAGATTCATTGGCTTTGTAAAATTAGAGGACAGGTTCATTGGCTGTGTAAAATTAGAGGACAGGTTCATTGGCTGTGTAAAATTAGAGGACAGGTTCATTGGCTGTGTAAAACTAGAGGACAGGTTCATTGGCTGTGTAAAACTAGAGGACAGGTTCATTGGCTGTGTAAAACTAGAGGACAGGTTCATTGGCTGTGTAAAACTAGAGGACAGGTTCATTGGCTGTGTAAAACTAGAGGACAGGTTCATTGGCTGTGTAAAACTAGAGGACAGGTTCATTGGCTGTGTAAAACTAGAGGACAGATTCATTGGCTGTGTAAACAAGTTTAGGAATCCCATCTTCCAATCATCTCTGTTCACAGTAGGAATATGATCAAATAAAGAGGACGCCATTTCTACTCCTGCTTGAAAGAATGTGCTTTAGGGATTTACAATGAGGCACGGCTCTGTTTCAGTCTTACTTTCTTAGACAACTGCTGTTGACAAATTAATCCAGAGAAATGAATCAAAAGATCCGGTCACTCCTGGCAGGCGATAGTTGAACACACAACTCGCCTATAATTATCCAGCAGGTCATTTCTGTTCAATTCACCAACTGACCAATAAAATGTCCTTCATTCAGGATGAATCAGATTCCTGAACCAGGCCTACTGTCGCGATCGTTATAATGAATGTCGGACCGAGGCGCAGCGTACGTAGAGTTCCACATGTTTAATTAAAATGAAACTCACAAAAAAAAACAATAAAGAGCCAAACGAAAGGTGAAGTCATAGAGTGCTCACAGGCCACTACACACAAACAAGATCCCACAAACCACAGTGGGGGAAATGGCTGCCTAAATATGATCCCCAATCTGAGACAACGATAAACAGCTGCCTCTGATTGGGAACCATACCAGGCCAACATAGACATACAATAACCTAGATAACCCACCCTAGTCACACCCCGATCTAACCCACATAGAAAATAAAAGGCTCTCTATGGTCAGGGTGTGACATCTACATTGAACTGAGATGGTATTGACTAGACTGACCATGTTCTAGCGGCTATACCATACTGTATAAACTATGTCTAGACTACAGTTATATAAAGCTGTATAAACTATGTCTATACTACAGATATATAAACTGTCTAGACTACGGCTATATAAACTATGTCTAGACTACAGCTGTATAAACTATGTCTAGGCTACAGCTATATAAACTGTCTAGACTACAGCTATATAAACTGTCTAGACTACAGCTATATAAACTATGTCTAGACTACAGCTGTATAAACTATGTCTAGACTACAGCTGTATAAACTATGTCTAGACTACAGTTATATAAAGCTGTATAAACTATGTCTAGACTACAGACATATAAACTATGTCTAGACTACAGCTATATAAACTATGTCTAGACTACAGCTGTATAAACTATGTCTAGACTACAGCTATATAAACTATGTCTAGACTACAGCTATATAAACTATGTCTAGACTACAGCTATATAAACTATGTCTAGACTACAGCTATATAAACTATGTCTAGACTACAGCTATACCACGCTGTATAAACTATGTCTAGACTACAGACATATAAACTATGTCTAGACTACAGCTATATAAACTATGTCTAGACTACAGCTATATAAACTATGTCTAGACTACAGCTATATAAACTATGTCTATACTACAGCTATATAAACTATGTCTATACTACAGCTGTAAAACTATGTCTATACTACAGCTGTATAAACTATGTCTATACTACAGCTGTATAAACTATGTCTAGATTACAGCTATATAAACTATGTCTAGATTACAGCTATATAAACTATGTCTAGATTACAGCTGTATAAACTATGTCTAGATTACAGCTATATAAACTATGTCTAGATTACAGCTGTATAAACTGTCTAGACTACAGCTATATAAACTGTCTAGACTACAGCTGTATAAACTGTCTAGACTACAGCTGTATAAACTATGTCTAGACTACAGCTATATAAACTATGTCTAGACTACAGCTATATAAACTGTCTAGACTACAGCTGTATAAACTGTCTAGACTACAGCTATATAAACTATGTCTAGACTACAGCTATATAATTTATGTCTAGACTACAGCTATATAAATTACGTCTAGACTACAGCTATATAAATTATGTCTAGACTACAGCTATATAAACTATGTCTAGACTACAGCTATATAAACTATGTCTAGACTACAGCTATATAAACTATGTCTAGACTACAGCTGTATAAACTATGTCTAGACTACAGCTGTATAAACTATGTCTAGACTACAGCTATATAAACTATGTCTAGACTACAGCTGTATAAACTATGTCTAGACTACAGCTATACCACGCTGTATAAACTATGTCTAGACTACAGCTATACCACGCTGTATAAACTATGTCTAGACTACAGCTATACCACGCTGTATAAACTATGTCTAAACTACAGTTAAATGACGTAACTAAAAAAAAGAGCCATCCCTCTCTCTCTCTAACCTGGTTTGGGTTTCAGTCCGACTACAATGATGCTTGGCATATAGCCCGGGAATGTGTGGGCTCTGAGATCTCTTTATCTGCCTCTCTCGGCCTCAGACAGGTAGTCTTTCTCTGCCTCTCTCTGTCTCAGACAGGTAGTCTTTCTCTGCCTCTCTCGGCCTCAGACAGGTAGTCTTTCTCTGCTTCTCTCTTTTCTCAGACAGGCAGTCTGGAACTAAGCAGGCTCTGTAGTAGAGGGCATGTCTGAGAGACACTCCTTATCCCAAGGGAGGAGATGTGGAAATGTGGAGATGAGGAGATGTGAGGGGATGTGGGGATGAGGAGATGTGAGGATGAGGAGATTAGATTATAGAAATGAACCAATTTCAACCCTAAGCCATGGAACTCAGCAACTCTCACGCACGTGTACAGTAACCAACCTATCACAGGCACAGTGCAGCATTCAGTATCAAGCAGGAAACAGGAAATGGTTTGACTTACCCACGTTGATGATGTTAGCTGACAGGAAGTGGCAGCAGGGGAGGCTAGACGTGCTCATGTAGGAGTCGTTGTCTGTCGTCATGGTAACTCTGGACCTCAGGGAGGGGTTGGGAGAATCCGTCGCCATGGTGACACAAGCTTCAGCCTCCAGGACCAAGATACAGGAAACTTGAGATGTGTGTGTGATATTTCAGAAAGTGTGCTCTCAAACCAGGAGATATGGCTTAGGTTGTCAGTTTCAATAGACTTAAAACAAAACTTTTATCGGTCTCAGACAAACAGCTTGCATCGAAACATCAACATCAACAACTAGGCGAGGCCTAACACCGTGTCAACAATGTTTCCAGAACGTTTCCAAAAATGTCTCCACAATGTTTCTAAAATGTCTCCAAAAAGATATTCAGAGCGGAGTCACCTTGAGGACAGAACACAGGTTCACACAGGTGCCAGTTCAAAGGTCAAGAGGAAAACAGCAGGGAGGATCCCCACAGTAGTCAGTCACGTATTTCACTTCCCATTGAGATGGATGACAGAGGAGAGCAGAGATGATGATTTCAGCACTGTTCCAGAATTAAAATAGTACGTGGCTCTGGGCTGGCCTGCTTGCCAAAGCAAACGCAAGGAGGGGTAGGAGCCAGGGGTCGAGACAGGGGATACAGTGACTCAGAGACCAAGCAGCACCTGTTGACCAGAGACAGACAGCGTTAGTCAGAGAGCATGAGACTAAACAACCAAACACAAAAAGAACAAATTGTATGATTAGGCAGGTATCAAACGAGTCGCATGAGATGATCGTGGACTTCAGGAAACAGCAGAGGGAGCACCCCCCCTATCCACATCGAAGGGACAGCAGTGGAGAAGGTGGAAAAGTTTTAAGTTCCTCGGCGTACACATCACAGACAAACTGAAATGGTCCACCCACACAGACAGTGTGATGAAGAAGGCGCAACAGCGCCTATTCATCCTCAGGAGGCTGAAGAAATTTGGCTTGTCACCCAAAACCCTGACAAACTTTTACAGATGCACAATCGAGATGCACAATCACAGCCTGGTACGGCAACTGCACCACTCTCAACCGCAAGGCTCTCCAGAGGGTGGTGCGGTCTGCACAACGCATCACCGGGGGCAAACTACCTGCCCTCCAGGACACCTACAGCACCGAATGACTGTTCACCCCACTACCATCCAGAAGGCGAGGTCAGTACAGCTGCATCAAAGCTGGGACCGAGAGACTGAAAAACAGCTTCTATCTCAAGGCCATCAGACTGCTAAAAATCGAACACTAACTCAGAGAGGCTGCTCCGGTACATTGAGACCCAATCACTGGCCACTTTAATAAATGGATCACTACTCACTTTATACAATGCACTCTAAATAATGCCACTTTAATAATGTTTACATATCTTACATTACTCATATCACATGTATATACTGTATTTTATATAATCTATTGCACCTTGTCTATGCCGCTCGCTCATCCATATACTTATATTACTGCACTGTCGGAAGTAGAAGCACAAGCTTTTCGCTACACTCGCATTAACATCTGCTAACATCATGTGTATGTGACCAATAAAATTTGATTTGATTTTAAATTAATATATAGACAACAAATCAACTAGTCCATGTCAGCTAACGTTGTTTTTTTTAGCTACGCTTTGTTAGTCCAAAGATTTTGTTGTAATGTTTGAGCATCTCAAATATCACATGAATACACATTAGACATGTGGCAAAATGTATAGAATTGCAAGAAGTGACCTGAAACCTGAAACCTCTCTCTACCAACCAGAGGGAAGTAGAGAGGGGGGGGGGTGGGGGGGCAGGATGTTCCCCAATGCTGGAAGGGGGGTCTGAGTGAAACAGTTTGGGAACCCCTGATTTTTACAGTTGAATGCATTCATCTTAAGATATCTCGGTGGGACAACCACATATCACAGTACAGTGCATTCATCTTAAGATATCTCGGTGGGACAACCACATATCACAGTCAGTACATTCATCTTAAGATAGCTCGGTGGGATAACCACATATCACAGTACGGTGCATTCAGAAAGTTTTCAGACCCCTTGACCTTTTCCACATTTTGTTACGTTACAGCCTTATTCTAAAATGGATCAAGTTTTTTATTTGGGCTCCCGAGTGGCGCAGAGTTCTTAAGGTACTGCATCTCAATGCTAGAGGCGTCACTACAGACACCCTGGTTCAAATCCAGGCTGTTTCACAACAGGCCGTGATTGGCCCAGCGTCGTCCGGGTTTGGCCGTTGTAGGCCGTCAATTGTAAATAAGAATTTGTTCTTAACTGACTTGCCTGGTTAAATAAAGGTGACAAATCTTTTTTTATAATGAATCTACACACAATATCCCATAATGACAACAAACTGCATTTTTTAAAACCTTTTTGCAAATGTATAAAAATAAAAAATAAAAAAAGAACAGAAATATCACATTTACATCGTTATTCAGACCCTTTACTCAGTACTTTTTGAAGCAATTACAACCTCCAGTCTTCTTGGGTTTGACGCTACAAGCTTGGCACACCTGTATTTGGGGAGTTTCTCCCATTCTTCTCTGCAGATCCTATAAAGCTCTGTCCGGTTGGATGGGGAGCGTCGCTGCACAGCTATTTTCAGGTCTCTCTGTTCGATCAGGTTCAAGTCCGGGCTCTGGCTGGACCACTCAAGGACATTCAGAGACTTGTCCCAAACCCACTCCTGCATTGGTATTGGCTGTGTGCTTAGGGTTGATGTTCTGTTGGAAGGTGAACCTTCGTCCCAGTCTGAGGTCCTGAGCGCCTTGGAGCAGGTTTTCATCAAGGATCTCTCTGTACTTTGCTCCGTTCATATTTCCCTCGATCCTGTCTCTTAGTTCCTCCCACAGAAAAACTTCCCCACAGCATGATGCTGCCACCACCATGCTTCACCACAGGGATGGTGCCAGATTTCCTCACGACGTGATGCTTGGCATTCAGGCAAAAGAGTTCAATCTTAGTTTCATTAGACCAGAGAATCTTGTTTGTCATGGTCTGAGAGACTTTAAGTGCCTTCTGGCAAGCTCCAAGCAGGCTGTCATGTGCCTTTTACTGAGGAATGGCTTCCGTCTGGCCACTCTACCATAAAGTCCTGATTGGTGGAGTCCTGCAGAGATAATTGTCCTTCTGGAAGATTCTCCCATCTCCACAGAGGAACTCTAGAGTTCTGTCAGAGTGACCATCTGGTTATTGGTCACCCTGACCAAGGCCCTTCTCCCCCCTATTGCTCAGTTTGGCTGGGCGGCCAGCTCTAGGAAGAGTCTTGGTGGTTCCAAACTTATTCCATTTAAGAATGATGGAGGCCACTGTGTTCTTGGGGACCTTCAATGCTGCAGAAGTGTTTTGGTACACTTCCCCAGATCTTTGCCTCGGCACAATCCTGTCTCTGAGCTCTACTGACCTCAAGGCTTGGTTTATGGTCTGACATGTGGGACCTTATATAGACAGGTGTGTGCCTTTCCAAATCATGTCCACTCAATATAATTTACCACAGGTGGACTCCAATCAAGTTGTAGAAACATATTAAGGATGATCAATGGAAACAGGATGCACCTGAGCTAAATTAAGTCTCATAGCAAAGGGTCTTATATAAATACTTATATAAATATGCTATTTCAGTTTATTTATAGTACATTTGCTAAAATGTTTAAAAACCTGTTTTATGGGTTATTGTGTGTAGATTGATGAGGGAAAAAATGTAATTTAATTAATTTTAGAACAAGGCTGTAACGTAACAAGATGTGGAAAAAGTCAAGGGATTTAAATACTTTCTGAATGCACTGTAAGCAAATTGTTCCATAATTGCAGATATCAACAAAGTCAGTTCTGAAAAGGCCGTAAGAAAAGACATGTACGTGCAAGTTCAGCTCAACGTTGAAGTATTACACTCATGGAGCCACTGTGAATATCAGGTTAGACTGCTCGTGGAGCCACTGTGAATATCAGGTTAGACTGCTCGTGGAGCCACTGTGAATATCAGGTTAGACTGCTCGTGGAGCCACTGTGAATATCAGGTTAGACTGCTCGTGGAGCCACTGTGAATATCAGGTTAGACTGCTCGTGGAGCCACTGTGAATATCAGGTTAGACTGCTCGTGGAGTCACTGTGAATATCAGGTTAGACTGCTCGTGGAGCCACTGTGAATATCAGGTTAGACTGCTCGTGGAGCCACTGTGAATATCAGGTTAGACTGCTCGTGGAGCCACTGTGAATATCAGGTTAGACTGCTCGTGGAGCCACTGTGAATATCAGGTTAGACTGCTCGTGGAGCCACTGTGAATATCAGGTTAGACTGCTCGTGGAGCCACTGTGAATATCAGGTTAGACTGCTCGTGGAGCCACTGTGAATATCAGGTTAGACTGCTCGTGGAGCCACTGTGAATATCAGGTTAGACTGCTCGTGGAGCCACTGAGCTCCTTTTGGAAAAGACCCCCTTCGAAAAGGAGCTTCTAAACTCAAATCATATGCCATGCCGCAAATCTAATTTAGTGTTGTGGCATAAGCTTTCAAGTTATTCATGACACATCATGTGATCTGGCCAAACAGTAGACCTACACATGGAAGCAAATTCAATTGAAGCTAACTGCTAAATACCTCACAGATTATTTTGATACATATCTGGATGCTTGTCATTGAACAGATAGATAGATAACATTAATAGACAGACAGACACAGTCAGACAGATTGAGAGAGAGGAAGAAAGAGTGCAACAGACTATGTCCTAACAGACTGCAAGGAATCAATCTCCATTTCCTCAAAAGTTCAGACGTAATGAAACCGAGGATAAAAAGAAGATTGAATTTCATCCTAGTAAAACAGGTTAGAAAAAAAAACCTTTTATCTTCAATAAAGCAGTCACTGTTTTTAGGGGGGGGGGGGGGGGCGCCAATCTCTATCTCTAGTCTGAGAGGAGATCTGTGTTATCTTCAAGCGAGCTTGACAATTAAAGAGAGCCGCACACTCTAGGAGCTCAGATGCAATAATTTAATGACCAACGTTTCGACAGCCAAGCTGTCTTCATCAGGGTAAGCGAGCACCAGTTCGAGACACCTACACTATTAGAAAAACAGGTGTTCAGTAGAACCATAGAGGGTTCTTCGGTTTGTTCCCACAGGGGAAGCCTTTTTGGTGTAGGGTTCTTCAAAGAATCCCCTGTTTAAGTTTCTCCCTAGAACCATCTACGAAGGGTTCTACCAGCCTTTAAAATTAAATGATTTATGACATTACATATACCAAGCATTAGGAATACCTCATATTGAGTAACGCACCCTGTTTTATGCACTCATTGTAGATCATAAGGCCTTTCTTTGAGGATCTAGTTATATCCTAACACAGGGGTGTTAGTAAACTCCTGGTTTACAGGGCACATCAGGCCTGCAAGTCACATTATGCTGGCTTGCAAAGTGATGTGTAATTCCGATTGGAACCGAGACAGAATTAGGATATCCAACAAGTGGAATTGTTAATCACGTGTAACCTGCATTCAGAATGGCTGCCAGGGTAGGGAAGATTGAATACTGAGACTACCTCAATCATCTAAACTGGAACAACCATCTCAGTAACAGGTGCAATAAATCCTATTACTAACAGATTGAATATGTTCAGAAAAATGTATGTTATTTATCTTTGTGTAGCATAAAAAATCGATCAACCAATCAATGTCTTTGATGACTGTTGCTGGGTGTTCTCGGCCACCATCAGCACCGGCCTGTACCCTACCTTCCCTAAGCTCTCTCCTGGCCCCTTACACCAAGTCTGAATTTGTCCTGCTAGGTGACTGGGACATGCTTAAACAACCTGACCAAGTCCTAAAGCAATGGGACTCCCTAAATCTTTCTCAGATTATTACCAATCCCACAAGGTATGACTCCAAACACCCAGCTACTCTCCTTGATGTTATCCTCACAAATAATCAAGATAGGTATCAGTCTGGTGTTTTCTGTAATGACCTTAGTGATCACTGTTTTACAGCTTGTGTTCGTAATGGCTGCTCAGTGAAAAGACCTGTCCTGATGTGTTACAGTCATCCCTCCCTCTCTAACCTGGTTTAGGTTTCTGTTACAGCCATCTATCTAACCTGGTTTAGGTTTATGTTACAGCCATCCCTCTAACCTGGTTTGGGTTTCTGTTACAGCCATCCCTCTAACCTGGTTTAGGTTTCTGTTACAGCCATCCCTCTAACCTGGTTTGGGTTTCTGTTACAGCAATCCCTCCCTCTCTAACCTGGTTTGGGTTTCTGTTACAGCCATCCCTCTAACCTGGTTTAGGTTTATGTTACAGCCATCCCTCTAACCTGGTTTGGGTTTCTGTTACAGCAATCCCTCCCTCTCTAACCTGGTTTAGGTTTCTGTTACAGCCATCCCTCTAACCTGGTTTGGGTTTCTGTTACAGCCATCCCTCTAACCTGGTTTAGGTTTCTGTTACAGCCATCCCTCTAACCTGGTTTGGGTTTCTGTTACAGCCATCCCTCTAACCTGGTTTAGGTTTCTGTTACAGCCATCCCTCTAACCTGGTTTAGGTTTCTGTTACAGCCATCCCTCTAACCTGGTTTAGGTTTCTGTTACAGCCATCCCTCTAACCTGGTTTGGGTTTCTGTTACAGCAATCCTTCCCTCTCTAACCTGGTTTGGGTTTCTGTTACAGCCATCCCTCTAACCTGGTTTAGGTTTCTGTTACAGCCATCCCTCTAACCTGGTTTGGGTTTCTGTTACAGCCATCCCTCTAAACTCCAAACACCCAGCTACTCTCCTTGATGTTATCCTCACAAATAATCAAGATAGGTATCAGTCTGGTGTTTTCTGTAATGACCTTAGTGATCACTGTTTTACAGCTTGTGTTCGTAATGGCTGCTCAGTGAAAAGACCTGTCCTGATGTGTTACAGTCATCCCTCCCTCTCTAACCTGGTTTAGGTTTCTGTTACAGCCATCTATCTAACCTGGTTTAGGTTTATGTTACAGCCATCCCTCTAACCTGGTTTGGGTTTCTGTTACAGCCATCCCTCTAACCTGGTTTAGGTTTCTGTTACAGCCATCCCTCTAACCTGGTTTGGGTTTCTGTTACAGCAATCCCTCCCTCTCTAACCTGGTTTGGGTTTCTGTTACAGCCATCCCTCTAACCTGGTTTAGGTTTATGTTACAGCCATCCCTCTAACCTGGTTTGGGTTTCTGTTACAGCAATCCCTCCCTCTCTAACCTGGTTTAGGTTTCTGTTACAGCCATCCCTCTAACCTGGTTTGGGTTTCTGTTACAGCCATCCCTCTAACCTGGTTTAGGTTTCTGTTACAGCCATCCCTCTAACCTGGTTTGGGTTTCTGTTACAGCCATCCCTCTAACCTGGTTTAGGTTTCTGTTACAGCCATCCCTCTAACCTGGTTTAGGTTTCTGTTACAGCCATCCCTCTAACCTGGTTTAGGTTTCTGTTACAGCCATCCCTCTAACCTGGTTTGGGTTTCTGTTACAGCAATCCCTCCCTCTCTAACCTGGTTTGGGTTTCTGTTACAGCCATCCCTCTAACCTGGTTTAGGTTTCTGTTACAGCCATCCCTCTAACCTGGTTTGGGTTTATGTTACAGCCATCCCTCTAACCTGGTTTGGGTTTCTGTTACAGCAATCCCTCCCTCTCTAACCTGGTTTGGGTTTCTGTTACAGCCATCCCTCTAACCTGGTTTAGGTTTCTGTTACAGCCATCCCTCTAACCTGGTTTAGGTTTCTTTTACAGCCATCCCTCTAACCTGGTTTAGGTTTCTGTTACAGCCATCCCTCTAACCTGGTTTAGGTTTCTGTTGCAGCCATCCCTCTAACCTGGTTTAGGTTTCTTTTACAGCCATCCCTCTAACCTGGTTTAGGTTTCTGTTACAGCCATCCCTCTAACCTGGTTTAGGTTTCTGTTACAGCCATCCCTCTAACCTGGTTTAGGTTTCTGTTGCAGCCATCCCTCTAACCTGGTTTAGGTTTATGTTACAGCCATCCCTCTAACCTGGTTTGGGTTTCTGTTACAGCAATCCCTCCCTCTCTAACCTGGTTTGGGTTTCTGTTACAGCCATCCCTCTAACCTGGTTTAGGTTTCTGTTACAGCCATCCCTCTAACCTGGTTTGGGTTTCTGTTACAGCAATCCCTCTAACCTGGTTTGGGTTTCTGTTACAGCAATCCCTCCCTCTCTAACCTGGTTTGGGTTTCTGTTACAGCCATCCCTCTAACCTGGTTTAGGTTTCTGTTACAGCCATCCCTCTAACCTGGTTTAGGTTTCTGTTGCAGCCATCCCTCTAACCTGGTTTAGGTTTCTGTTGCAGCCATCTATCTAACCTGGTTTGGGTTTCAATGACATTTGAGTCTGTATTATATCTACATATCAGATTGTAGGCCTCAAATCTTAAAATCACCTGAGCTGATAAGAGCTGAAGTAACTTAATGCACAAATACACAACAGTCCGTTCCAACAGCCCGTTCCAACAGCCTGTTCCAACAGCCGTTCCAACAACCTGTCCCAACAGCCCGTACCAACAGCCCGTTTCAACAGCCCATTCCAACAGCCCGTTTCAACAGCCCATTCCAACAGCCCGTTCCAACAGCCCGTTCCAACAGCACGTTCCAACAGCCCGTTCCAACAGCCCATTCCAACAGCCCGTTCCAACAGCCCGTTCCAACAGCACGTTCCAACAGCCCGTTCCAACAGCCCATTCCAACAGCCGTTCCAACAGCCCGTTCAAACACAACACAACTTCTTGACTCTGCTAACTACCTTTGCCTTATACCTACCTTTTTAACGTTGCTAGCTTCCGCGCCACATTCCTCAAACTAATCCAACTATGGAGACCATGGGTTCGCTGGTTTACAGTGAATACTGTTACTCCTCTACCAGAAAGTCCTTCCTTCAGCTGCTCAGTACTGCGCCGTGTCTGTCAAGACAGACCGTTGTAATACTACTGCTTCCAGGTGTAGTGAACAATGTGTAGTGATGGTGGGGGGTTAGACTCAGGGGTTGGCTGGCTGGTGAGCTGAGACGTGTTCAGGCCCGGGCACGTTTGCTTGCACTCACACACACTTGCGTGAGCACCCCGCACACACACACACGCGCGCGCGCGAGCAGCGCGCACACACAATTACCTGAGTCCAGGTGTCTCTGGCACATATGTCTGTGTGTGTGTGTGTGGGGGGGGGGGGATACATCTCACCCCACCCACGAAGGGGCTCTGCCAGGAGTATGACAAAACCTTCTATGGGAGAGGTCTTTCTCTCTCTCAATACACACACATTCTCATACTCTCGCTGTCTCACACACAGAGCAGAGATTTGACCAGAGATTACCTTTCTGTGCAACAGCACATCTGGCAAAATAACTGTTTTTTGCAGACATTAATGTACCATGTTTGTGGCCTCCATTAATTTAACTGAAATATGAGGATGTGGAATAGGAGCTAGTATACAAAAGCCAAGTTGGATGCTATGTAACCAATGTGAATTGGCAAGCTAGTTAGCGGTGGTGCGCGCTAATAGCGTTTCAATCGGTGACATCACTTGCTCTGAGACCTTGAAGTAGTTGTTCCCCTTGCTCTGCAAGGGCCGTGGCTTTTGTGGAGCGAAGGGAAACGATGCTTCGTGGGTGGCTGTTGTCTATGTGTGCAGAGGGTCCCTGGTTCGAGGCGAGGAGAGGGACGGAAGCTATACTGTTACGCTACATGACGCTACATTGGCTGTCTCCTTGGCTCTCTCTGGCACAATCTATGTTGCTTACAACTCATCTGATACACGACAACAGGATACTTCCTTTTGTGGTCTGTGTTGTGTCTTGTTGTGACTATGTGGTTCCACTGAGAGACAGAGGTAAACTTAGAGAAGAGGTCTTACGGGTAAAACCGTCTGTTATTTGTGTGTGTGTGTGTGTGTGTGTGTATTCTCCAGTGAACACTTAGTGAACACTCCAGGCAGATAGTGAACACTCCAGGCTGATAGTGAACACTACAGGCAGATAGTGAACACTACAGGCAGATAGTGAACACTACAGGCAGATACTGAACACTACAGGCTGATAGTGAACACTACAGGCAGATAGTGAACACTACAGGCAGATAGTGAACACTACAGGCAGATAGTGAACACTACAGGCAGATAGTGAACACTACAGGCAGATAGTGAACACTACAGGCTGATAGTGAACACTCCAGGCTGATAGTGAACACTCCAGGCAGATAGTGAACACTACAGGCAGATAGTGAACACTACAGGCAGATAGTGAACACTACAGGCAGATAGTGAACACTACAGGCAGATAGTGAACACTACAGGCAGATAGTGAACACTACAGGCAGATAGTGAACACTACAGGCAGATAGTGAACACTACAGGCAGATAGTGAACACTACAGGCAGATAGTGAACACTACAGGCAGATAGTGAACACTACAGGCAGATACTGAACACTACAGGCTGATAGTGAACACTACAGGCAGATAGTGAACACTACAGGCAGATAGTGAACACTACAGGCAGATAGTGAACACTACAGGCAGATAGTGAACACTACAGGCAGATACTGAACACTACAGGCTGATAGTGAACACTACAGGCAGATAGTGAACACTACAGGCAGATAGTGAACACTACAGGCAGATAGTGAACACTACAGGCAGATAGTGAACACTACAGGCAGATAGTGAACACTACAGGCAGATAGTGAACACTACAGGCAGATAGTGAACACTACAGGCTGATAGTGAACACTCCAGGCTGATAGTGAACACTCCAGGCAGATAGTGAACACTACAGGCAGATAGTGAACACTACAGGCAGATAGTGAACACTACAGGCAGATAGTGAACACTACAGGCAGATAGTGAACACTACAGGCAGATAGTGAACACTACAGGCTGATACTGAAGACTACAGGCAGATAGTGAACACTACAGGCTGATAGTGAACACTACGGGCTGATAGTGAACACTACAGGCTCATACTGAACACTACAGGCAGATAGTGAACACTACAGGCTGATACTGAACACTACAGGCTGATACTGAACAGTACCGGCTCATACTGAACACTACAGGCTCATACTGAACACTACAGGCAGATAGTGAACACTACAGGCTCATACTGAACACTACAGGCAGATAGTGAACACTACAGGCTCATACTGAACACTACAGGCAGATAGTGAACACTACAGGCTCATACTGAACACTACAGGCAGATAGTGAACACTACAGGCTCATACTGAACACTACAGGCTGATACTGAACACTACAGGCTCATACTGAACACTACAGGCTGATACTGAACAGTACAGGCAGATAGTGAACACTACAGGCTGATACTGAACACTACAGGCTCATACTGAACACTACAGGCAGATAGTGAACACTACAAGCTCATACTGAACACTACAGGCAGATAGTGAACACTACAGGCTCATACTGAACACTACAGGCAGATAGTGAACACTACAGGCTGATACTGAACACGACAGGCTTATACTGAACACTACAGGCAGATAGTGAACACTACAGTCTCATACTGAACACTACAGGCTGATACTGAACACTACAGGCTCATACTGAACACTACAGGCAGATAGTGAACACTAAAGGCTGATACTGAACAGTACAGGCAGATAGTGAACACTACAGGCTGATACTGAACACCACAGGCTCATACTGAACACTACAGGCAGATAGTGAACACTACAGGCTCATACTGAACACTACAGGCAGATAGTGAACACTACAGGCTCATACTGAACACTACAGGCTCATACTGAACACTACAGGCTCATACTGAACACTACAGGCAGATAGTGAACACTACAGGCTCATACTGAACACTACAGGCAGATAGTGAACACTACAGGCTGATACTGAACACTACAGGCTGATACTTAACACTACAGGCTGATACTGAACACTACAGGCTGATAGTGAACACTACAGGCTCATACTGAACACTAAAGGCAGATAGTGAACACTACAGGCTGATAGTGAACACTACAGGCTCATACTGAACACTACAGACAGATAGTGAACACTACAGGCTCATACTGAACACTACAGGCAGATAGTGAACACTACAGGCTCATACTGAACACTACAGGCAGATAGTGAACACTACAGGCTCATACTGAACACTACAGGCTGATACTGAACACTACAGGCTGATAGTGAACACTACAGGCTCATACTGAACACTACAGGCAGATAGTGAACACTACAGGCTCATACTGAACACTACAGGCTGATACTGAACACTACAGGCTCATACTGAACACCCAATAATATAACTTATAAATGACTCATGAGCTTCGTTCAACTGTCGTCCCCCATCAGAACCCAAAATAGAAGCTTGTTTTAAATGTAAACAAACACTGTGTTGCCTCAAAACATGGTTAAGATTATACATATGACATCATGGATGGTCAGTTCTTGCATCCATAGCTCTGTCTATGAATTTGAGAGTGTTTACATTTCTCCAGCCCCAAACAGGGGCGGGGATGTCTCTTTGTTATTGTTCCAATTAAGGATTCTAGCTTTAACTGTGACCAAAGAGGCATCGGCTGCCGACCGGTTGGGTAACACCCATTAGTTGGGAATCACTGTCTTTAAACTGAAAGGAACAAATCCTAAATTCCACTCAAGTAAAATGTTCACTTAAAGTCTCCCACTTACATCAATGCATGACTAAGTGAAAATTTGACTTAGGTGGAAGGTAGGATTGGCACCTTAATTATGACCAATTGCACAGAACCCAGCGTCTTCTCATCAGCATCACGGCGTACATGAAGTAGTGCGGTAGTAGTACCGCATCAGTACAATGTTTCCTGGCACACAGAACACCCACCTTTGGAGATGACAGCGATGGAATGGGTGTTTCCTCACTAAATACACAGGTTTACTCTGATCTCTTGGTTTTCTAGCACATCCCCTTGTAGCCTGCGGCGTCGCCAGGCTAACTCTGACTACCGCTGTACAGCACAGAAGAGCAACACACAGGACTACAAGTTGACACTAGTTACTGTATAAACAACATCAACAAACGAGGGTCTGTTCACAGGAGAAACCAGACCCCTGAACATTGATTGGAGTATTCCTGTTCAGTTGTACCCCGCACCTCTCTGTCAAGGTTTAAATAGTTGTTTTTCCTTCTCATCTCCCAGGTGTTGAGTGTTGAATTTCAGCGCCAGCCAGAAAATCCCCTCTAAAAACCTCAAAAGGGGTGAAAACCTACACCGCATTGAACAAAGGCAGCAACAACAAAAAAAACTACACAAGGAATTTCTAACCTGCTCTTCCAATCAAGTAGGGCTGTTGTTAAAGGCTGTTACGGTTATGATACTGTACAGTCCCAATAGTTGACTTGCACTGGGCTTGTTTGGATGGTGCCTGGCTTTACAAACCACTACAGAGAGTCTAAGCACACAACACACACCTGAATACATACAGATTATCTCACCAATAAGAAGACAATCCCTACTGGATAGTAAAAGGCCCAGTACAGTCAAAAACATGTTTTCCTGTGTTTTATATATATATTTCCACAATATGAGGTTTGGAACAATTCTCTGAAATTGTGAAAATGATGATAATGACCGTTTAATGTAAGAGTTGTTTGAAGAGACCGCCTGAAATGTCAGCCTGTTTAGGTGGGATGGAGTTTTGGCCTGTCTGGCGACGTCCCCAGGCGGTATAAGTTAATAGACCGATAACAAAGAGCGTTTCAAAGTTCTCTGCTAAAAACAGATCGTTTTCAGGTGACATATCCCTCCCATTAGGCTCATCCAATTAGGCCCACCACTCAGACCACTCCCAGACAGTTCTAGCTAAATTATTGCTTGAGAAATTGCTCTTTGCTAAGAAGTTACAGTATTTTTGTTTCTTTTTTGGCCATTTTAATTTAAAACAAATCACAGTAGGGTACTTAATTGTTACCCAGAAAGGATTTGATATAGATTTTTTATTTTTTTTTAAACGGATGCATTGGACACTTTTGGGGCCGGCAACAACATGTATTTCCCTGGTGATACTACAATAGCACATTACCTTAATGAGAGGAAAAAAGCACCGCTAGGACACAGGTCTAGCCTCCGATGTTGGTGTGCTTTAGTGTGTGACGTTCCGTGAAGTACCCCAATTGGACAGCTTCAAAAAGTCTTATCCCCACACACACACCTCCGTAAAACAATTACCACACACACACACACACACACACACACCTCCGTAAAACAACTACCACACACACACACACACACACCTCCGTAAAACAATTACCACACACACACACACACACACAGTAATAGCGTACACGCCTCACTCCAACAGCAGGGAGTTAGTGATGTCATTTCAAAAAGCTTTGTCCATAGTGGGTTTTCACACTGGGATGCCTCAACTCAGACAGGACATTTGAGGGCAAAGAACCGGGTTTGGTAGGGGAGGACCGGTGAACGCTCTCCAAGCAAACAAAGAAAGAACTGTTGTAGAATGAGAGATTAGTTCCGATTCATTTGCATCTTTTCCTGTTTGTATCGTCATGAGCTGTGACCAAGATTTAGATCAAGATGTAAATTTACCAAGGCTACTGGTAAGAATACTTCCCTAGCTGAAGTTGTTAAATAGCACGTGCTCTTTTGAAGCGACTACACTGCAGACAATATTCGACTACTTCATAATTTGAGAGAAAAAAAATATTTCAGGGTAGGAGTAGGTTTATGCTCTGATATCATGAGTAGAAAAATCAGGAGAGTATTCATCACAATGGATTAATACATATGTTATGCTAAATGAAGCAGAAGAACAACACACACACACACACACACACACACAAACTGTTAACACAGTGGTGTGTCTGAGAAGGAACTTTCCTCCGGCCATGTTTCCAAGTCAGATTTTGTTTTCTTCTACATTTAGAGCAACAGACATGCAACGACGACCCTACCGAGCAGGGCGCCGTAGCTGGAAAGGTCATGCAAACTCTAAAAACAATAGTATAATATCGAAATATCATACATTGTTAGAGGGAAATATAGTAATTACAGGCTAGAAAAGGTCAGTCCAGAAATATATTTCTTACATGTGAAGGTATAGCATTTTTGTTTGTTTATTATTGGTTAATATTCCGTTGGCATCATCAAAGGGACACGAAATGTCTTTAACGCGTGTAAATGTTATATTAATGTAAATGTTATATTAATGTAAATGTTATATTAATGTAAATGTTATAGTAATGTAAATGGTATATTAATGTAAATGTTATAGTAATGTAAATGTTATATTAATGTAAATGTTATATTAATGTAAATGTTATAGTAATGTAAATGTTATATTAATGTAAATGTTATATTAATGTAAATGTTATATTAATGTAAATGTTATATTATGTTGTAGCTTTCTGTGATTTTCATTCTATATAGAAATATGTTTTACAATTATGCCATTCGAGAAACTACTACTTGTTTTTTTTGTTCCTGCAGTTCACAGTACTTCTACTGTAATTATGAATGTTCCTACAGCCTTTTCCTAGCCTTAACCATGCTAACACCACACACACACACAGATACACACAGAGACACACGCAATGACACACACACACACAGACACGAGATACAGACACACACAATGACACACACACAGACACACACACACACACACACACACAGATACACACAGAGACACACGCAATGACACACACACACAGACACGATACACACAGACACACACACAGACACACACACACACACACACAGAGAGACATAGACACACACACTCTGTGATGTAAATTCATTAAGCCTTCCTAAGGGGGCCAAGTTCTGTTGGAACTGCCTGAGGAGAGACTGTCTGTCTGGGCATGGGCATGTCACCTTATGACACTTCGAGAGTTGCTCCTGTAAAAGACATCACAACCAGCCTGGCTGATTCGGAAAGCTGCGCGTCTGTTTAACACTTGAAACAGAAGTAGGTCAGTAATGCATGTCTGCCACAGCCGCTGAGAGAAAGAGACTACTCAACACCTAATAGAAGTGTGCCAGACATGCCACCAGAGGTCTTTTCACAGTCCCCAACTCCAGAACAAACTCAAGAAAGCGTACATTATTATATAGTGCCATTATTGCATGGAACTCTGTTTGAAAAAAAAACTCTGGTTTAAAAAAAAACAGATAAAGCAACATCTCTTGGCACAATGCCTCTCCCCTATTGGACCTCGATAGTTTGTGTGTATGTATTGATATGTAGGCTATTTGACCTAGATAGTTTGTGTGTATGTATTGATATGTAGGCTATTGGACCCAGATAGTGTGTGTGTATGTATTGATATGTAGGCTATTTGACCTAGATAGTTTGTGTGTATGTATTGATATGTAGGCTATTTGACCTAGATAGTTTGTGTGTATGTATTGATATGTAGGCTATTTGACCTAGATAGTTTGTGTGTATGTATTGATATATATGCTACGTGTGCCTTTAAAAAAAAGTTGATGTAGTTCTGTCCTTGAGTTGTTCTTATCTATTAATGTTCTGTATTCTGTTTCATGTGGATCCCAGGAAGAGTAGCTGCTGTTTTTTACAACAGCTAAATTGGGGATCCTAATAAAATACCAAGTGTCTGTTAAGCAATTCATGACTGTATGTATCCTAAGCAGATGTCACCTGAGGTCATTAAGGAAACTATTGTAACAAACAGCTGTTCTCTCTCTCCGGCAGGTGCTGCAGGCTCCAGCGCTTCCTTCCTTATTGTGTTGTTTTGTGGTCTCCTGAGGATCCTGTGCTTTTGCAAATAAAGATCAATGACTCACGCAGCAATCAACAAGCGAACCTCCAAGGGATCACTACAACTCTACTCACTGATATTCTACTATTCTATGTATTTACAAAGAGCTTAAGTTGGATACAAGCTGGAATTCTGTGTGGTTTTGATGGGATTGGAGCCATGGGCTAAGAGGCCACACTATAGTGGGACAAGTTTTAGACTAGTCCGTTATTTGGTTGCGTGTGGTAATGTTAGTGTTTAGTAGCCACGTCAAACTTCCAATGAATTAAGTGCAGTGAATGCCGAGCTGATAAAACCAACAGAGGAATTCTGACATGACTTACCTTCTGTAGGCTACTCAGGCACCTGAGAATCCCCCGGTGGAACTTCAGTGGTTTAGTCCCATCCTGTGCTCTCAACAAACAGTGTGCTCTCCCTGCACCATCTAGTCTCCATCTGTAAGAAGTCACAAGTATCTCACAACTTTACAGGGGGAGGGGAGAACGCCAGCAGCTCCTCCTTAACTGTAAACACACAGTCCACTTCCTTGTCTGCAGCTGCCTGTAAGTAAACTTTTTCCCCCTACTCATTACTGTCCAAGTGTTGGTCTAGCTCTCCTTATTGAGAGAGACTATCTGCCCACTGCCCCGCAGGACATAGAAGGTGTTCAGCACCTTGCAAAACGCCCTTCAGCTTGGTTCAGGTAACATAATTTAAAAAGGGACAAAGAAACTGGTTCTGCAATTTACAAACAGGCAGGAAGAATAAGCACTATCAATCCAGTTAGGAAAAATGCCCCAGCTGTGGAAGCTTAGGGAGGGACATTTCTGTCAACAAACAAAAAAAGGACAACTAAAGGATGTGTACAAATCATGAATGAATTCAATGGGGGAAAAAGTCTAACGATGGTGACATTTTCAGATAGCATTAAATTAGCTTGGGATTTAAGATAATCCAATTTTGCTGTTCATATGTTTTGATACAATATAATACAAAATATTCAACATACAGAAATAAAACAGCTCTATGCATTGTATATTCCACACCACAGCCCTACAGGGAAGCGTGGTGGCAGCAAATCATCCTCAACCCAATGAAATAAAGCATTATACATCACAGCCAATTTGAGTTGCAGACCCATCAATATAAATTCTACTAGATTTAGTGACCACACACCATACCAATATTGTTCTAAAATATATGATTACATTTCACAAGTTCACCTGCAGTATGAAATTCCAGAAAGACTGGTAACTGTTACACCAGTGCAGAAACGAACATATATTAATGGTTACAACAATGTTTTGTGCAGTGCGCAAGGCTACGCTGATGCCGCAAGGCTACGCTGATGCCGCACGGCTACGCTGATGCCGCACGGCTACGCTGATGCCGCAAGGCTACGCTGATGCCGCAAGGCTACGCTGATGCCGCAAGGCTACGCTGATGCCGCAAGGCTACGCTGATGCATTACACAGGAAAGTAGACGCGAGAACTCCTACCACCGCACGGCGCTGTGGCCCCAGAAGTGTATTCTGCTGTCATTGTTTCATTCAAGTCAACTGTGTTTCCGTGTACTTAGCGACTAGCTAACAGAGCTGTCAAGGCAGGCAATATGAACATTTAAATAACTATGCCAAACTGTGACACGTTTGGAAAAGTGTCTTAGTCAGACAGTTTGTGTAGACATGGATTGACGAGTTACTTTTCAAGGACCTGTCGTGCCAACTTCCCGAGCCCTTGCTACGCTACTCGGCGTCCAGCCATGCCTCTCGTCGGTGCAAACCAGCCACAGTTGATTCGTTCAAGTCAGAAGGACGAATATTATCAACAGTGTCTCAGGAACAACGCGAATGAAGCTTTCCAGACTCTTGCAGGCAAGTAGGTGGGATACACAGCTATAGCCTACATGACCATTTAGAGCATAGCTATGAATGCATTACCACATTTCATTCAATGTTAACATTACTATCGGCAAAAGGCGCTAAAGTAGTTATCTTCTTTACCCGGGACGTTTGTTAAAGAGCCCAGACGCTCGGTCTGGAAAGTGCGGAAGTTTGCTGTACTTTTTTAGAAACCATAAGGGACGTGTATTTCCATATCAACGAGAAGAAAACAAATTCTACACCTTTTATAGAGTTCGGGTTAGTGCAGCCACACACCTTCTACGAAACTTTAAAAATATGAGTTTCTTGCAGACGTGAAAGATATGTTTCGAAAACAGTTTCACAAACGATGAATATTGAAGTTTCTAAACATTAAAACACAGCGTCGGGATTTGTAGTTACCACGGAGCCAAACGTGGGCGAATGTAACTGCTTAAAACTCGACATGCAAAGAAGGGGTTTCAAGAGCCATGAATGCATAAGCTAATATCCTGCTTTATAATAGCTATTATAATAGTTATTATTCTTACAGTAGCTAGCTAGCTGCTTTGTTCTTTACTCCTACAGGGTCCAAGAGATGGCTGCACTGGAGAAAAGAGATCCAACTCCTGTCAGACCTGGCATACTATGGTTTAACCACATTCTCAGGTAGGTAAACAAACGGCTGGAGCTCCATACTGTGTTCAAAACTGACAGGCAGGCGTTTGCCATCAAAGACAGACCAGGGGCATCCATTGTTAATGCCACCTAACCACACACCCTTGCTGTCCCTCCCCGTGTCATCCAGGGTACCAGACGTTGGGCGAGGAGTATGTCAGTATCATCCAAGTGGACCCCACTCTGCGCAGGGTACCGTCGCGTGTCAGACGAGGAGCCCTGGTGCTCCTCCACAGCCTGTTTCCATACCTGCTGGACAAGCTGCTGGTGTGCTTGGAGAATGAGCTGGAGGCGGGGGAGGAGGAGAGCCAGGGAGGGGGAATCCAGAGAGCAACAGTGGCCAGTCCTTGGAGCCCCGGAGCCTGGATGAGAGGCTGGGTCCGGAGGGCATTGGGGCTGCTGACGGAGCCCCAGAGGAGGGCGTGTGTGCCGGCCGTGTTGGCCCTCCAGCAGGGACTCTCCATTCTCCACCGGGTGCATGTGGCCTTGTTTTACATCAGCGGGGCCTTCTACCACCTGGGGAAGAGGACGGCCGGAGTGAGCTATGTGGGTATTTGTGTTAGAACCTATTCAGTAATGTACCGTAGCAAACCTTTTTGCAATGGGGGGGAAAAAAACACACCAAAAAACATATTTTTGGACAGGTTCAAATTATCACTCCCTTTTTCAGTCCATTTTCTTACTAGCTGAACTTTGTTTACTGTTGCAAAACGTTTTGTTACGGTGGGCCCTAATGGGCCCATGTCTCAGTGTTTTACGAGTGTATGCTTCTCACCATTCTTTATTTCCCTGGGTGGTTAGCTACGGGTACGTGGTGTGACGGGGGACGACGGGGACATCCGGAGCAGCTACAGGCTCCTGGGCGTGATCTCCCTGATGCAGCTGACCCTCTCGCTGGCCCTGCAACTCAACAACCTCCGTCAGAGACAGAGAGCCCGGCAGGAGTGGAGACAACACAGGAACCTGCCCTCCAGGTACAATGCTGTAGGACACTGTTTTAATAATATAATTAACACTGACTGCCTTGGTCACACTGAGAATCTGCTACCATATCTATCCCATATACCTTTCTATCCCATACACCAAATCTATCCCATATACCATATCTATACTATATACCATATCTATCCCATATACCTTTCTATCCCATACACCATATCTATACTATATACCATATCTATCCTATATACCATATCTATACCATATCTATACTATATACCATATCTATCCTATATACCATATCTATACCATTCTATCCCATACACCATATCTAACCCATATACCATATCTAACCCATATACCATATCTAACCCATATACCATATACATCCCATATACCTTTCTATCCCATACACCATATCTATACTATATACCATATCTATCCTATATACCATATCTATCCCATATCTATACCATATCTATCCCATATACCATATCTAACCCATATACCTTTCTATCCCATACACCATATCTATACTATATACCATATCTATCCCATATACCTTTCTATCCCATATACCATATCTATACCATATACATCCCATATACCATATCTATACCATATACATCCCATATACCATATCTATACCATATACCATATCTATCCCATATACCATATACATCCCATATACCATATCTATCCCATATACCATATCTATACCATATCTATCCCATATACCATATCTATACCATATACCATATCTATCCCATATCCCATATACCATATCTATCCCATATACCATATCTATCCCATATACCATATCTATCCCATATACCATATCTATCCCATATACCTTTCTATCCCATATACCTTTCTATCCCATACACCTTTCTATACCATATACATCCCATATACCATATCTATACCATATACATCCCATATACCATATCTATACCATATACATCCCCTATACCATATCTATCCCATATACCATATCTATACCATATACCATATCTATCCCATATCTATCCCATATACCATATCTATCCCATATACCATATCTATCCCATATACCTTGCTTGGTCCTGGGGGTTCCATCAAGCTTCTCATTGGGGTTGGGTGTTGGTGGGTCCCCTGGGAAGCACTGCCTTTGAACAATAGAAAAATGTGCATGAACTTGAACGTACTTGACCCTCTGACCCATCTAAATGTATGAAGTAATCTGAAATTGTAAATCCATGAAATGTGTAACTTGAAATATAAAAACCGTGGAAAAATCTGACTAAATATGTAAAAAAAAAAAATTGAATAGTAGAAATAGTAGAAACACTATTGTGACAGGAAGTGTTTGAGGACATTCAAATTACATCAGATGGATACAATCTGATTGCGAAGCTGCTGTTCAAAATCTTCACCTCAAGTTGGACATTTCCTTAAAACGCACACATGCCCCCATGCATTCTTCTCAATGTGAATATTGAGGTAAGCATATGAATTTCACATGTATGTATAGTTTTAAAATGTACCCGTGTGTGTGTGTGTCTAGGTCCCAATCTGTAGACGAGACTGACTCTCCCCGTGCCTCTCGCTGTATCCTGTGTCTAGAGGAGAGGAGACACTCGACCTCCACCCCGTGTGGTCATCTGTTCTGCTGGGAGTGCATCACAGAGTGGTGCAACACCAAGGTGAGAGGATGACTACTGTTCTATGTCCCATTTAATTATGTGAATGAAACGCTACACTCTTTAAGGGGTACTATAACAGTGGCACAGTCCAGAAACGACCTCTAACCTGTAGGTCTGACAGGACTGGAGAGGTATAATGTTCCACCTAGCTGGCCTATCGGAGGGCCAGTGTTCCGCCTATCGGAGGGCCAGTGTTCCGCCTATCGGAGGGCCGGTGTTCCGCCTATCGGAGGGCCGGTGTTCCGCCTATCGGAGGGCCGGTGTTCCGCCTATCGGAGGGCCGGTGTTCCGCCTATCGGAGGGCCGGTGTTCCGCCTATCGGAGGGCCGGTGTTCCGCCTATCGGAGGGCCGGTGTTCCGCCTATCGGAGGGCCGGTGTTCCGCCTATCGGAGGGCCGGTGTTCCGCCTATCGGAGGGCCGGTGTTCCGCCTATCGGAGGGCCGGTGTTCCGCCTATGGGAGGGCCGGTGTTCCGCCTATGGGAGGGCCGGTGTTCCGCCTATGGGAGGGCCGGTGTTCCGCCTATGGGAGGGCCGGTGTTCCGCCTATGGGAGGGCCGGTGTTCCGCCTATGGGAGGGCCGGTGTTCCGCCTATGGGAGGGCCGGTGTTCCGCCTATGGGAGGGCCGGTGTTCCGCCTATGGGAGGGCCGGTGTTCCGCCTATGGGAGGGCCGGTGTTCCGCCTATGGGAGGGCCGGTGTTCCGCCTATGGGAGGGCCGGTGTTCCGCCTATGGGAGGGCCGGTGTTCCGCCTATGGGAGGGCCGGTGTTCCGCCTATGGGAGGGCCGGTGTTCCGCCTATGGGAGGGCCGGTGTTCCGCCTATGGGAGGGCCGGTGTTCCGCCTATCGGAGGGCCGGTGTTCCGCCTATCGGAGGGCCGGTGTTCCGCCTATCGGAGGGCCGGTGTTCCGCCTATCGGAGGGCCGGTGTTCCGCCTATCGGAGGGCCAGTGTTCCGCCTAGCCAGCCTATCGGAGGGCCAGTGTTCCGCCTATCGGAGGGTCAGTGTTCCGCCTAGGCAGCCTATCGGTGAAAAGAAGCTAGATGCAGTGCATGACTATTTGTTCCTTCCTCTCCACAGACGGAGTGTCCTTTGTGTCGTGAGAAGTTCCAGCCTCCTCGACTAGTCTACCTGAGGAACTACTAGCCGAAGAGCCAGAACCTCTGACGTGGCTGTTCTTATTATGTGGCTCACTTCCTACAGGACTGGATCGCCACATTGGACTGTTGAATCGTTAAACACAACTGTTTACTCTTTATCAGAGTTTTGCTATCCCTTGTTGAGGTCCCATCTGAATAGCATCACACTTAGAGAATGGCTCAAGATCTTATTTTGGGGCGTTGATTCAGATATTGCCCGTGTCAAGATATGTCCAGTATGAAAGCAAATGTGTGCATGAAGAATTATTGTTTTTGTAGAAGAAAAAATCTTTCAGAATACAGAACGTTATTGTAAAGATCTGTACAACACTGTCCTCAGCCCTTTCATTCTGTGTCAGGGCTACACACTGGGATAATTTGTAGGTAATGGCTATATATATATATATTTTAATTTCTTTGATAATGTACTGTTTCTACATTTTATGAGAATATGTAACACAGTGCACTATATTGAACAATCATACATGTTTCAATGATTTGCATATGAATCATGTTGGATTGTATCAGTCTGTAACTGATCTAAATGTGTACATTTAAAACAATGACTAATCAACTAACAGTGGAATTATTTTTCGTCTCGTGTGTTTTATTAATAAGGCGACTAGTATATTGTTTACATTAAGGCTGTTGTCATGGATCAGTAATGTATTAGCTCTGGCCTACAGAGGGGTATGCTACAAAGCAGGATCAATGAGTTAGCCGGCCAACTTTTGATAAACAAACAAAAATATAGATTTCTGGTTCATTAAGAAATTTATACTGTAAACCCCAATGTACTGTCATTAAATCAAATAAAATTGTATTTTTCACATTATTTGTAGACTAACAGGGAAATGCTTACTTGTGTGTTTAATTACACACAATAACCGATAATGACAAAGTGAAAACAGGTTTTTATAAATTTTTGCAGTTGTATTAAACAGAAATATCTTATTTACATAAGTATTCAGACCCTTTGCTATGAGACTCGAAATTGCCTTGGGTGCATCCCTTTTCCATTGATCATCCTTGATGTTTCTACAACTTGATTGGAGTGCACCTGTGATAAATTCTGTTGATTGGACAAAGTCAAACATATAACGTCCCACAGTTGACAGTGCATGTCAGAGCAAAAACCAAGCCACGAGGTCGAAGGAATTGTCTGTAGAGCTCCGAGACAGGATTGTGTTGAGGTTACAGATCTGCAGCATTGAAGGTCCCCAAGAACACAGTGGCCTCCATCATTCTCAAATGAAAGAAGTTTGGAACCACCAAGACTCTTCCTAGAGCTGGCAGCCCGGCCAAACTGAGCAATCAGGGGAGAAAGGGTCTTGGTCAGGGAGGTGACCAAGAACCTGATGGTCAGTCTGACAGAGCTCCAGAGTTCCTCTGTGGAGATGGGAGAACCTTCCAGAAGGACAACCATCTCTGCAGCACTCAACCAATCAGGCCCTTATGGTAGTGGCCAGATGGAAGCCACTCCTCAGTAAAAGCCACACGACAGCCCACTTGGGAGTTTGCCAAAAGGCACATAAAAGGACTCGAACACCATGAGAAACAAGATTCTCTGGTCTGATGAAACCAAGATTGAACTCTAGATGTGGCCTGAATGCCAAGCATCACATCTAGAGGAAACCTGGCACCATCCTTACAGTGAAGCGTGGTGGCAGCATTAAGCTGTGGGGATGTTTTTCAGCGGTAGGGACTGGGAGACTAGTCAGGATCGAGATCCTTGATGAAAACCTGCTCCAGAGTGCTCAGGACCTCAGTCTGGGGTGAAGGTTCACCTTCCAACAGGACAATGACCCTAAGCACACAACCAAGACAACGCAGGAGTGGCTTCGGGACAAGTCTCTGAATGTCCTTGAGTGGCCCGGCCAGAGCCCGGACTTGAACCCGATCAAACATCTCTGGAGACCTGAAAATAGCAGTGCAGCAATGCTCCCCATCGAACCTGACAGCGCTTGAGAGGATCTGCAGAGAAGAATGGGAGAAACTCCCCAAATACAGGTGTGCCAAGCTTGTAGCGTCATACCCAAGAAGACTTGAGGCTGTAATCGCTGCCAAAAGTGCTTCAAGAAAGTGCTGAGTAAAGGGTCTGAATACTTATGTAAATGTAATATCAGTGTTTTATTTTTTTTATAAATTAGCAAAAATGTCTAAACCTGTTTTGCTTTGTCATTATGGTTTGTGTGTAGATTAATGGGGGGGGGGGGGGGGCGATTTAATCAATTTTAGAACAAGGCTGTAATGCAACAAAATGTGGAAAATGTCAAGGGGTATGAATACATTCCGAATGCACTGTATGTGATTAGGTGGGGAGATGGTTAGGTGGGGAGATTGTATTGTGATTGTGTGTGCCTCTTAATTGCCCCTGAGTTGTTCTGATTCAGGACATGGGACCAGCAGTGGAGGTCATACACATAGGGCAGCGATAATTCATCTAGCCATGCTAGCTTCAGCGATTGGAAATTAACAGCTTCTGTTGCTTCATCGTCTTCAGTGGATCCGTACTGTTAGTGCCAGAACAGTTTCAAACCAAGAGACTCAACTGACTGAATTGCCGTCGGTCAGTCTTCCTTGTCGAGTCTCTGGGTTTCAAACCTCTCTGACACTAGCATTAACTGGCTTGCACAGAAGTGGCACGAATTATGGTGTTTTAGAGTGGAAAAGACGGTGGACTCAGTGGAGGACATCCCAGTCACTTAGCAGTGACCGGCCGATTGATATCGGCCGGTTACCTGTGTAGGCATGTTTTGCACCGGCTAAGAGCTGATTGTATTCGATTTGGAACCAGGCTGCCTCCCGGGCTTGAGCCAGATGCCCCGCTGTGGCCAACGTTGAAGTCGCTCAAAACAAAGTGACTTTGTTTTGCAGATGGAATAATGAGTAAGATTGGTTTTTTTCACATGCAAAACTGATTGCTTTGGAGTGTGACTGTTTGCCCATGCCCACCTCTCTGACGGGGCCCATGCCCACCTTTCTGACGGGGCCAATGCCCACCTCTTTGACGGGGCCCATGCCCACCTCTTTGACGGGGCCTATGCCCACCTCTTTGACGGGGCCCATGCCCACCTCTCTGATGGGGCCCATGCCCACCTCTCTGACGGGGCCCATGCCCACCTCTCTGACGGGGCCCATGCCCACCTCTCTGACGGGGCCCATGTCCACCTCTCTGACGGGGCCCATGCCCACCTCTCTGACGGGGCCCATTCCCACCTCTTTGACGGGGCTCATGCCCACCTCTTTGACGGGGCCCATGCCCACCTCTTTGATGGGGCCCATGCCCACCTCTCTGACGGGGCCCATGCCCACCTCTCTGACGGGGCCCATGCCCACCTCTTTGACGGGGCCCATGCCCACCTCTCTGACGGGGCCCATGCCCACCTCTTTGACGGGGCCCATGCCCACCTCTTTGACGGGGCCCATGCCCACCTCTCTGACGGGGCCCCTGCCCACCTCTCTGACGGGGCCCATGCCCACCTCTCTGACGAGGCCCCTGCCCATCTCTCTGACGGGGCCCATGCCCACCTCTCTGACGGGGCCCATGCCCACCTCTTTGACGGGGCCCATGCCCACCTCTTTGACGGGGCCCATGCCCACCTCTTTGACGGGGCCCATGCCCACCTCTCTGACTGGGCCCATGCCCACCTCTCTGACGGGGCCCATGCCCACCTCTCTGATGGGGCCCATGCCCACCTCTCTGACGGGGCCCATGCCCACCTCTCTGACGGGGCCCATGCCCACCTCTCTGACGGGGCCCATGTCCACCTCTCTGACGGGGCCCATGCCCACCTCTCTGACGGGGCCCATGCCCACCTCTTTGACGGGGCCCATGCCCACCTCTTTGACGGTGCCCATGCCCACCTCTTTGACGGGGCCCATGCCCACCTCTTTGACGGGGCCCATGCCCACCTCTTTGACGGGGCCCATGCCCACCTCTTTGACGGGGCCCATGCCCACCTCTTTGACGGGGCCCATGCCCACCTCTTTGACGGGGCCCATGCCCACCTCTTTGACGGGGCCCATGCCCACCTCTCTGATGGGGCCCATGCCCACCTCTTTGACGGGGCCCATGCCCACCTCTTTGACGGGGCCCATGCCCACCTCTTTGACGGGGCCCATGCTCACCTCTCTGACGGGGCCCCTTGTCCACAAGCTCTTTGATTTCTTCCTCTCCCTTGCTGTCTATCCTGCTCCATGTTGAAAGAAATTGCAAGTGTTCACACACATCCTTTTATATGGTGACCAATTGTGGTTACAACTGAAATCAATTAACAATAAGGAGCAGTTACTATGTAGGGTTATACTTTACAAACATATTTAGTTATAGTTCTCCAAATCCATATATAGTAGACAAACCAGTTTAAAATCTACAGGTTAACCAAATGGCTAAGTGTTTAACCATTGAGCGCATTTGGATTAAATGGTGGTCAATTGTAATTTAAACAAATGAGAAGAGAGTCATATGAAACGTATTGTGAAAAGGCAATTACTTAATATGAAAGGTAGATGAAACACTGATTAGGTTTGGTGAAAAAGTTACTGTGTGGTTTTGTGTGTTGTACTTATTAGTAAATTAGAAAATCTGCTTCAAGTTTGGAAAAAACAGCCTTTTGATGACCTGCTTTGAGTTTTGTACTAAGAGTTGTGAAAGTTTACCACATACTTGTGAAGATAGTACCTAAGCGATTATATAAATCTTTGGTCACAGCGCATCAGTCCTCACTGACCAGTTTGGCTTTTCACAACCAGACTCTGTGTGTGTGTGTGTGTGTGTGTGTGTGTGTGTGTGTGTGTGTGTGACTGTAACTGTGTATAAAGAGAAATGGTAACTAATCATTTTCCCATGAATATGAACATTTGCCCCACGATGATAAATCAGTGTGCCATGCATACCAATATCTGTCTCCGTTTTCTACTTGATTTAAATTTAGCTCAGTTGGTAGAGCGGGGTGCTTGCAAATCCAGGGTAGTGGCAGGTGCAGCATCCCTTCCCATTACACACAGTTCCCCCTAGCCTGGACACAATCCTAAAGTTTTATTTGACCCCTTTAGCCCAAATAGGTCGCAGAAAAAACACTGAATTAGATGATTAATATCATTCTATAATTTATTATCAATGATTGTCATTCTATTTCTATGGAGGAAAAAATATATACTTAGCCACACCAAGCCTCTCAGAGGTAAATTAGTTCCAGTACTACCATACTCATCCAAATCTTTCAGTTCTACACGACTGCACACTGGATAGGCACGGTTTAGGGGTTACGTCTGGACACATTTAGCAGAAACTGAAAGAACATCAACATAGTGACATCTTCCTGGGTCGAAAGGAAAATGACCTAATGGGCCTCATTCCTCTGTGTCGTACTTTCCCAACAGTCAGTAGCCAGTGTGTGTTTGTTTCAGTGGAGGGAGAGGACACACATCCAGAGCAGTCACTATGCTGTGTGTACAGAGATAGAGAGGAGAGGGGCACGGGAAGTACTGCTAGCCTGGGGGCAGTGGACCAAAGATAGCAAGCAACATGATTGGTATCATTCTCTAACACAATGAACACAATGACTGTTTAACATGATAGGTAATGTGTCATTCTCTAACACAATGAACTGAGGGACAGTTTAACATGATTGATATCATTCTCTAACACAAACAGAGGGACTGTTTAACATGATAGGTAATGTATTATCTTCTAACACAAACAGAGGGCCTGTTTAACATGATAGGTCATGTATTATCCTCTAACACAATGAACAGAGGAACTGTTTTTAGGAAAAAATAGTATGGACTTCTCCATTGGGGTGTCTATGGAAATTGTCTTTCTGGGCTTGGCGTCAGTTAAGCTGTAGTATCGCCAACTAATTTTCAGGGGAAGTTGCTAGCGGCAGGTCAATTTGTTGCTGGAAGTTGCGTGATGAGGTCATTACGTAATAACGTAAAGCTGCGTCGTTACGTAGATTTTTTTATTTTTTTACCTTTATTTAAGCAGGCAAGTCAACTAAGAACTGCCTGTTCAGGGACAGACGACCTTGTCATCTCAGGGGTTTGAACTTGCAACCTTCCGGTTACTAATCCAACGCTCTAACCACTAGGCCACCCCTGCTGAATACTCAATAACGTTACTCAAATTGACTGGCCATCTTGACGAAAAATATGATTTGACATTTGTTAGTTTAGATTTGTTTGTTTATTATCACATATTTTTATTTGTAAAAGTAATTTAAACCCAACACATTTTATATGATCCGATATTTTTAATTTTTAAACACAACACATTGAATTTTTGAACAGTTACACATTATTGAACAATTAAATGTTTTACATTTTCTTTTTAACTAGTAAACGTACACATTCTGAACAATTACAGTTTTAAGCAGTGTATTGGTAGTTAGTTAACATGCTATCTAACTGATCAACAATTATCGGTACAAGCTAATAACAAGGTACTGTATATGCTAGCTTATTGAACAAGCAACTTAACTCAAATAATGATGTGTGCGCTAGACATCCAGTTCTCTCCAGGTTGTGGTGCTGCTTGGCTGGATAGCTGTTTACTGGTTTCCTCCAGATATTGCCACTGTTCTCGCTCACACTGCAGTGCACACTGCCACCATCAGCAGTGTGTCTCCGCCAGTTCCAGAAAGCCCACTCCTTGCATACGTACTGTAAATATGATGAATCATAGATTGGCAAGGAAATCCTCTTCATCTTCACTGTCCAACTGCATTGTCACGGAGCTGGAACCAGCAGTAGAGGATGGAGTGGCCTTAAAGTTGTACGCTGCTGTGGTGCCAAACTGCTGCTGAACTTCACCTGGTAGTTTATGCTGGTAACAAGTATCACCAGCCAGCTTCAGTCCATACTGCACCAGGAGTATGGAGTTGAGAGTGTGCAGTGACATTCTATTTCTTAATTTTGACTTGACCACACTCATTTGACTGAACAGCCGCTCAACCTCCGCATTTCAGTGTGGCAAGGAGAGGGCAGCGAGTGCAGCTTTGCACAGTTCTTCAAATGGATTTGACCCGGAAGATTCCGTGTAGTTACTGACTTCACTCCAAAACTCGACTGTATTTTCAGTTAAACACCTAAACAGATGGATGTTTCTTGATCATTTGTTTTGGGGCTGGTATCCCAGTACCTCAGCAACTTTAATCATTTCAGTGGTGCCTTTATTGTGCTTTAGCGTTTCCTTAACACTGAACAAGGCCATGTTTCACAAAGCTTCTAGATTGTCTGGGAGCCTTGCTTGCAGCTCCTTGCTTAAAGCAACAACGTAGTTGATGCACCGTCTCCGAATTTCCTTTTTGTCCTCTGGCTCAAGACTGAGTTGGTACACCGTGCTCTCTAAAAGGTACTGAAGGTATGGTGATGGACTGAGATGTCCATCAATGGCATCCTTCAGGACATACATTTTTTTGCCATAGGGTTGACTACTCTGCTGCAAATTGATGTTAAGAGGTGTACCAGATTGTCCAGAAGCTTGACAGGATCTGTTTGCTCCTCCCTTAAATGACTTCACTGCAACTTCTACGTGGACAGGATTGATTTCCAGAACGTCAGGTGTTAGTGTTCAAATACTGGAGAGTTGAGACCAAATCACGGACGCTGGACAGAGTGGATTTCAGTTGTAACAAAAGACAGTTTTAATGAGTCAGAGATATCTTGTCCCGCAGTTTTACGTGCACGGACCTAGTTCACATGACTCGGCAAGGAGCCAGGTGAAAAAGAGGCCTATACAATGGTTACATTCATTTTTATACATAGAATAAAGTAGGTGGAGTCTTGTCGTTTCGGTCTTCTTGACTGGTCGGAGGGTTGGAGGCGGGCCTTGCTCTAGCCAGAGCGGGCCCCATTGGTGCACAGCAAAAGTTCTTTGCTCTTGGGACCGGCCAGTTAGAGGGAGATGAGATGTGTGTTTATATAAGGAAGAGGGGGTCAGTCTTATGGCTGGGTGTATGTGTTCTTACGACGGAATGTCTTTGTTAGCAGAAAGGTGGCGGTTGCAATCGTGGGTATACATAAGGTGGTGCTCCTAACCTTGTCTGGTTTGCATGGTGGGTCTGTAGGTGTAGTGCTACGTTTGGGACGGGAGTGATTGGAGGGAGTGATATCAGGAAAAGAGTTAGGGACATGTGTAGGGGTTGGTGTACGTGATGTGGCAGGGTGAAATAGTTGTTCAATTAACCATGTGAAAGTCCTAGGGTTACTCCAAATATCAGTAGGAATATCACAAATAAGGGACCAGATATCCCCAGCCTCACCCAGAGAGGGAGAAATTTCCCTCTAACTGGGCGAGGTTCCCTTCTCAGGGGAGGCGGAGTTTGATGCCGCATCACCTGAGGAAGGAGTGTCTTCATTTGGAATCGAATTTAGGCCGCTCAAATCAGCTCTGACTTCAGTCAGTGTTCTAGAAGGAATTGGGGCTGGGGTGCAATGTGTAAGGCGGTGCCAAGGTGTGCCTGATTTACCTTTGACCTGGACTGAGTGTGAAGTAACCTCCTTCACTTCGTACGGTCCAGTCCACCTGGGTTCCAGCCACTTTCTCTTGTGGACTGTAACCCTCACCCCGTCACCAACCTTTACCTTCAGTAGTGGCGTGTCCCCCGGCAGCTCCCCCTCCTGGACCTTGTGAACCTGGGTAGAGAGTGCTGCAGAGAGAACCGTCAGTTTTTTCACATAATTAGACATTACAATTTGTTGTACATCAAGGGCGGGCATATGACCTCCCTCCCTTGGTGGACCATGCATGACTCTACCAGTCATTATCCCATGAGGCACATACTTTAGCTATCTTAGCTTTTGCTTTTGGTTTGACGTTCCACCAGATTTTGGGATTGGGGCCTGTACACAGATCCAAATCTGTGGGTTATGCCAAATCTTTCTTCCACCTGTCTCAGGTGTTTGTTAAATGTGAGCCATTTGTCAAATTTGATTTGTCTTGGGATGCCATACCTGGGTATTAGTTTGGTTTGTAGCCACTCAAAGACTGACCTAATACCCTCCCCTTTTGTTAGTATTGCCTCTACCCATTTGGAGAACCTATCTACTATGACTAGGAGATAGAGTTTGCCTTTAGATAAATTTTCGGGGCCCATGTCGGTGTAGTCTATACTAATATCCTGAAAACATGCATTAGGTATTACGTATGAGCCCATTGGTGTTTGATATGGTTTCTTTGGGTTGTGTCTGTCACAACCATTGCATTCGTCACAAAATAAATCATCGTCATAAAATAAGTCAGTCATATTTTTTATGTGAGGGTGCCACCAGATGTGCGAGGCCTTTTTGGAGGGTCTTTAGTTTGCCTTCGTGTGTGGGGCCATGTGTTTCTCATAAAAGTTCTGGGTCCATCAGTGTGGCCTGCTTCATGGGCATGGGCTGAGTCTGTATAGATATTCAGTCTTTCCTTTTCCTCTGATGAGGACCTGCGTCAATCCGATGATTTCAGCTAATTTGGCCGATGCTGGTTGAGGGATGATGGCTGATTGAAGGGTGACATCACGAGGTGAGCTGTTTTTTCAATAGCTTTTGCTACTGCAGCAACGTATCTGGAGCATGTTGACTGTCCTACCTCAATGTGGTCAAGTTTGAAGAGTAGTACATCAAGACCCTTCTCTCCCCCTCTTGTTTCTGGAATAGGACGGATGAGGTGAATCCTTCCCTTCCAGAAACATCCAAATGGAACTTGTTCTTGTAGTCAGGTGCAGTCAGAGCTGCTGCCGCTGATAGATCTGTTTTCAGGAGTGCTATGGCTGTTGATGCTTCAGCCGTCCAGGCCAGGGGTGCATGGAGGTTCCTTGATCGTAGGATGACCGGTGCTGCCACCCCCTCTGGGCCACACCCAATGGTACAACACCTGATAGGTGGGGTCAGGTGCATCATGTCTTCGTCCCAGTCTGCAGTGTAGAGGCAGTCATCAGTTTCTGTTGCATTGAGTGTGCAATGGATCTCAGCTTGGGGAGTCTTATATGGGTGCAGAGTGTAGATTTGAGCTTTCAGTTGGTTGAACTTAAACTGGATGTGAGGGGTGGCAGGCCCTGTGGGTAGGCATTTTAGCCAGTACACTTCTTGGGCTTCAGACAGTGTGGTCATCGGCAGGAGTGGCATCCTCATCATTCTTACTGGGTGATCAGGTGTTGAAGTGGGAGGGTTGGTTGTAATCTTGCTGCTCCTGCTGCATGTGTCTAGGAGAGGGTCCTCTTCCTCTTCCTGGTGCCCCTCCACGTCCTCTTCCTCTTTCTCTCCATTGCTGTTGCTGCGGGGAGAGTGGTTTCGTGCAATATCTGGCATAGTGACCGGGAATTCCGCAGTTATACCACTGGTAGTTTCCCCCTCTGTATGGTGTAGGGGTGTAGGGGCCTCGTTGAGCCCGTTGCCGTTGCAGGATATACCGCTGTGGGGGAGGGTAATGGGGTGGTGGGGCTGCCTGCTGTTGGATCATCTGAGAGACAGTCTGTGCCACGATCTGAGTGTTATCTGGCTGCTCCCCTTGGTCTTGAGTTTCTACTGCAATCATTTGTTTGGGCGTGATGGCTGCAGACATTTTATCTAAGTCGTCTGATAATGTGTATAATGCGTTATTTAGGTATATTCAATCCTTACTATGTGGTGTTTATTTCTATCGTTGTATGCTTAGCCTGTCCCTGGTCGAGACAAAGGGGGTTATCAGTATGTGACGCCCGCCACGTGTGTATTTCACCGGTATTTTATTTGAATTTGTTCAGCGATTCGTTTAGGTATTTTCTATAAATGATTCGGCGATTTCCTTTTGGAACAATATATCAGTGAATATATGCGGTTCTATAACAATTTTCAGAGTAATTCTAGCTCTTTAGGAAATATAGATAGAATTTCTAGACAACTAAGAGTTGTTCAGTGAATTATTTAAATACTTTCTGTAAACAATTCAGTAAATTCCTTTATGAACTTATATCAGTAAATTGGAGCGATTCTATAGCAATTGTCAGAATAATTATATATCTTTAGGAAATATGGATAGAATAGAAAAACCCAAAAATCAGTGTGTAGCTTTTAGCGTCTGTCAAACAAAGTCTGTACTAAGCTCGGCGGCTTATTTAAATACTTTCTAGAAACAATTCAGTAAGTTCCTTTATGAACTTATATCAGTAAATTCCAGCGATTCTATAGCAATTGTCAGAATAATTTTAAACTTTAGGCAATATCAACAGGAATGAAAAAAAACGAAAATCAGTATTCCAGCCCGGCTGCTGTCAATCAAAGTTGCCCGGCCATTCGATACTAAGGTGGCTTTGTCTACCAGCACGTGTGCATAATAGCCCAGTTACGTATCCCAACCTACTCCGCGACAAACGTTTCTTTCAATTTAATTTCCCCCATCTCCAAATCATGGAATGTCAACTCTGGTTCATATTATGTTTATTGTTTGATGTGCAATAGCCACCTCATTCCCGATCTGTCTTGTGGAACGCCAAACTTACATATCCTGTATCTACTCGACTACACCTCTTACAAAACCTATTAAATAATACACAGCTTTTTTAATAGGGCATTTTTCATGCAGATTCATTCAATCCAACCACACCTCCACAAGACCTATTCGATGTTATTTGTATCAACAGGAGATTTTACTTGCAGATCCGGTTCATCTATCATTCAACTATAACCACACCTCCACAAGACCTTATTCGATAGTACAGAACGTATCAAAATAGGAAATTTTTACTTGCAGATTCGGTTCATCTATCATTAAACTATAACCACACCTCCACAAGACCTTATTCGATAGTACAGAACGTATCAAAATAGGACATTTTTACTTGCAGATTCGGTTCATCTATCATTAAACTATAACCACACCTCCACAAGACCTTATTCGATAGTATAGAACGTATCAAAAATAGGACATTTTTACTTGCAGATTCGGTTCATCTATAATTCATTCATTCGTATGAAATTCTCATTGAATTTCCAACATCCATAATTGTGTCCTTTACGTGTTAAAACACAGCCACTATTTAACGTCACCTCTATACACAACCCAATACATATATAATTAGGACAGTTTTCTATGCAGATTTCAGAACAAATAGGGTCCCTGGAGGAATTTAACACATTGGTCAATCACAATTCACACATTCCTATTAAAATAACTGAGTATAGGCCCATTAATAAGAATATATATATATATATATTTTACAAAACAAGATATCTTTAATCAATGTCTTAGGTTCTTATGTAAAAAATTTGGGCACCGATTCATACTCACGCCCAGTACTTTCTGATCAAAATTTGGTTTAGGCTATAATACAATATGCAGATTTCGATATAACGGGCTCTGCTCACCTTTATATAGAGCGCTCCGATCAGATTTCCTGAGGCAAGATGAATGGCTGGGGAAGTCACTCTTCAGTCTGATTTTTTTAGCCGTGATCAGTCTCGTCCTCTCACACTAACTTATCATAGATCGAATTCAAGAATAACCAAACTCTGCTACCAAGTTCTGTTAGTGTTCAAATACTGGAGAGTTGAGACCAAATCACGGACGCTGGACAGAGTGGATTTCAGTTGTAACAAAAGACAGTTTTAATGAGTCAGAGATATCTTGTCCCGCAGTTTTACGTGCACGGACCTAGTTCACATGACTCGGCAAGGAGCCAGGTGAAAAAGAGGCCTATACAATGGTTACATTCATTTTTATACATAGAATAAAGTAGGTGGAGTCTTGTCGTTTCGGTCTTCTTGACTGGTCGGAGGGTTGGAGGCGGGCCTTGCTCTAGCCAGAGCGGGCCCCATTGGTGCACAGCAAAAGTTCTTTGCTCTTGGGACCGGCCAGTTAGAGGGAGATGAGATGTGTGTTTATATAAGGAAGAGGGGGTCAGTCTTATGGCTGGGTGTATGTGTTCTTACGACGGAATGTCTTTGTTTATATGAGCTATGTGTATGAATATTTATATAACACAGGTAGACATAGTTGGTCTTGTCCATGTACATGGCGTGGAGCACATCCGCCATGTAGCAACGCTCACTGTCCCTGGTCAACTCAAAGTGGAGCTTCAGGTCTTCCCACTGGCTCAATATATGAGTTACTGCAGGCTCAATTGATAGCCAACGTGTGGCACACACTGGTAGTCTGCAGGGGTTTCTGGCCACAATTAATGGTGGCATACACTGCTTTGTACGCCTCGTGCCGTTTTGGGGAAATCGAAAACCAGTTGTAGATTTCCCTGATACACTCCTAGGGGTGGGTTCCCTGATTAAATACTCAACACTCCTAGGGATGGTTTCCCTGATTAAGTAAACAGACCCTGATTAAGTACTCAACACTTCTAGGGATGGTTTCTTTGGATGCTGCACTGACAACCAATTGTAAAGCCTGGCACACACAGCGGATGAGTACCAAATTGGGCAATGCACATTCTTCCTTTCAAATCTTGTGCACCCTGTTGTGCACCCCAGTCATCATGGACGCATTATCAGTTCCAATACCCTGAAGATTTTCTTTTTTAAAGCTCTCAAGAAACTCAACTACCGCCTTTGCTATTGATCTGGCATCGCCCCTCTCCAATTCAACCAGGCCGAGAAATGTGGACACAACGGTTCTTCTTTTAGCACTGAAATACTGAATCACCACACCCAGGTATGTCGAGACACTGACATCAGTGGACTCATCCAAAAGGAGACTGAACTTCTCATCTCCCCACATCTGATGATACCCCTTGGAGAAAATAAGGAGCCAGTACTCGCCTAATAATTTCTGTGCACTTGGAAGTTTGTCGCTGTCACAGAATCTGAAAAGGCAGCTTTGCAAGCCATACCTAAATGGTCACATGCTAGCAGCGAACAATGCTCCGCAATGGCCATTGCCATAGTAGCTTTTGCGCTCTTGCAGTTATCCACTTTCTTAACCAACTGTGGTAATGTAGACTGTGTTGTGGGGTTGTGCGGTTTTGATTTATTTATATGCAATGTTTTTTGATGTCATACATTTTTGCAAGCATATCTGATTTGCAGTATGCACAGTAGGCCCGACAATCATCCCCAATTATTGACTTCAACCACCCTTTAAATTCAGGTAGACTCCCACTCTTCTGTACTTCTGGCTGTACAATTTTGATTGAGACATGTTGATTTTTGTTTTAAGTTCTGTTCAAGATCAAACATTTGTGACCAACTATATTCATTGGGTTTGTCTTGTCGAACGCATACTACTACTGCTGCAGTCGGCCAACAATGATTTGAAATTTGCCGAAACTGTGCACGAGCTGAGCGCCTGCTGCCAAGGTCACTCACAATGCACTTTTGCAGCCAGGCACGTGTGTTGTGACTGAGTGTGTGACAGAGAAAAATCGGTTTTGTGTCATTTAGAGGGAAATGCGTGCATTTTAAGCGTTTGAGTCACTTTTCAAAAGTTGCTAAAAGTTCAAAATATATTTTTTTAAAGTAGCTAAATTTGTTGTTAGGAAAAATAAGTTGCCAAAGTAGTCTGAAAAGTTGCCAAATCTAACAAACGTAATTGCTAAATTGGCATCAGTGATTCGCCAGTCTCCTCAGGATGACGACCGGGACGAACGGATTTTGGTTCCTTTCACGTCACGAATGACACGTGTATTCAAGATGGCGGCCGCGGCGATGGTAAGTGGGAAGCAATACAATTTTGTTCTTCAAACATCTGTCAGATTTCACTGTCTACCTTCAACTACAAGCATATTGTTGTGTTATTCTTCATATCCGAGTTTACTTTATCAAGTGAAGTAAAAAGTGATGATTTAACGGTATTTAAATGTGGTGTCCTTCTACATTGTTGGTTTGTCAATGGTGCAGAAGTGCTAGTAGTAGGCTAGTGTTGACGACGCTAACCAGCTAACTTGTCAAATGTGTTTTCAAGCGTAAATCCACAATACAATAATGTTCCTTAATTCTTACTGTATGTTGATCAGAAAGGAAATGTATTTCGGTTACCGTTACGGTTGACAGTTAACAGTAATACTTGACTTCGTAGCCCTTGGCTTTTGCGTAGCTGGGCTGTTATCTGTCTAGCCAACAACCTCCAACAGAAATGTAAGGTTAGGTAACTTGGCTAGTGAATTAGTCTCAATCATAATCTAACATTAGCTACGCATACGCTTTCTAAACGTTTGTAGCAACTGGGAATGCAAAGCAGGTCGTTTTCATGTGGTAGTTGGCTAGTTCGAGCACCAGAGCCAGTTTAGTTAGCTGACGTTACGTGGCGAATGCTGACGTTACGTGGTTCGCTGGCTAGCTATGCATTTTCGCATTGTGTGTATTATATAAATGTAGCCAAATGCGATCTCCTTGATGAGTTTATATGTGGCGTATTTAGTTGACATTCACAACAAAACAATTTACTAATAATGTCACCTAGCTATTTAGTTAACGTTAGCTAGTTAAGTGTGCTATTGTTGAGTGTGGATATTGTCATACTCATTTTTATACAGAGAGGTAGCTAACAAACACCTGTAGCTGCCTAACAAATTAATCATTTGAAACGAGATTAATACGATAACTTTGGCTACATAGGGTTGTTTGGTTTGTAATTGTTTTTATCAATGTGTATATTTTCAGTGTTTAAACGTTTCACTGCTAACACAGAATGTTCATGCTTGTCCCCCACCCATCCCCAGAACCAATGCAGAATATTTACTGTCTGATTAGAGTCATGGATACGGTAGTATTTCAAGCACTCCAGACAGGAAAGGAAAATCCAGTTTGACTGGTGTGACATTTAGTTTTAGTAGAAAGCCTATGTTTGCCTGCTAAATCTTGAGCTCTCTCAATCTGAGTTAAAGGGATTTATATAGCCTGCACTTTCATTGCAATTCCCATCTGTAAATGTTTTTGTTGTCCAGTACTAGGTTTAACCTGGATCTGGGAACCCTGGTTAAGGTGACCTCCCACCCCAGCTTTAAAATGATGTATTGTTCTAATATTTGTCATGCAGTGTTATTGTAACACCCTTAAGCATACACTAAATAATCCACAAGATCATGTTGAGATATTAAAGTGTTTCTATACCATCAGTGGGCTGTGTAGGCCTGCGGTCTAGCCACTGTAACTGGTTAGATGCGCCATACTGTAGGTCCATGCCAAGTACACTCTCAAAGTTTTGTGTAAGTGATTGAGACATCTTGGATTGTGCTTGATACTGTGCACCAATAAACTTACTACATTTGAATCTGATTACCATCATCTCAGGGTGAAAAATGTGTCTCACCTTACATGGCCCAACGGCGTCTCCACTCTCCATTGATTGCTCATTTTCCATTGTGGGTATGTAGCAACTAGTCCGTTTGTGTGTTGCAGGCGACGTGGTTGGCCCTTCTGTTGTTGTCCTTGTTGCCTGGAGGAGTCCAGGCCTTTTACGTGCCTGGAGTTGCTCCTATGAACTTCCACCAGAACAGTGCTGTAGACATTAAGGTAAACTAAGCAGAAACGTGTCCTACTCCTCCTAGCCTTTTTATGTCTAATCAGCATAATACTCTACTGTTTTTTTTGGGGGGGCTGTGTTTGTTTCTGCCTTGGCTTTTTATGGATTTACTAAGTTGCCGTTGTTTGGTTTTCTAAGTATGATGATGTATGTTATCATAACCTCATTTTGATACAGAGACAAAAGCCTGTTTAGCTCAAATGCTTTTCACTGAGGTGAAAACTAGGTATTGGTTGTGTAGCCTATTTGCATGCAGTTGGCAGGTCAGGCAGTCAGTCACTCAAATGAATGTGCATATTGACCCCCCCCCCCCCCCCACCACCACCACCACCAGGCCGTGAAGCTGACCAGCTCCCGGACTCAGCTACCCTATGAATACTACTCCCTGCCCTTCTGTCAGCCTGATAAAGTGGTCTACAAAGCAGAGAACCTGGGTAAGTAAGCATCTCTCTCTGCTCTCCTCTCGTGCAGATGTGTTGTTCCAAGCGCCTTGTCGCTGTTTGGAAGGTTTACTCTTTGCTTGTGTATTTGCTGATGATTAGTCTTTGTATGTGATTTATTATCATCTGTTGCACCTCAAGGCCCTCACCAAGGAGTACTATTGACGTGCTATTCTGTGTGTGTGCAGGGGAGGTGTTACGCGGGGACCGCATTGTCAACACCCTGTACTCGGTACTCATGACCCAGGACAGGAAGTGTGAGGTGGTTTGTGCCAAGCTGAAACTCAACGTGCAGCAGAGTAAGCTGGTGGCTGAGCGAATTCAGGAGGAGTACTATGTTCACCTGTGAGTTCCCTTGCCTCATTACTCTTTCTCACCTTTTTTAAGAAACAGTCAGCATGCCTGTGAATCATCTACCATTGGATCAATACAATTAGGCAGCGCATTCATCAGGTAACTGTGTAAAATGCTGCTGCATGGTCCATGTTAATCCTGTCTATAAACTCCCACAGCATTGCAGACAACCTCCCAGTGGCTACTCGGCTGGAGTTCAACCCCAACATAGAGGCAGGGGCTGAGGACAAGGAGGTGGTGAAGGATGTTCAGTTTGAACACGGCTACAGGTTGGGCTTCACTGACAACAACAAGGTACTGAACCTCTTTACAAGGGCATAACTAAAGGGTGGAGAGAGAGCATGGACACATCTGAATGAGATTAGGGGAGTGGAACGCTGAATCCTTCTATTTGACCCCCTACACTTTTCAGATGTGAAACAGCAGGGTTTTTTCTAGATATACCATTTGTCTTTATAGAACAGATCTTGTTGGGCAGGGGATCTTAACATTTTTTTCAGCTTGATGCCCAAATGACAACTTGACCGTCCACCCGAGACCAAACTCGTCCTTCAACGACCCAAATTAATAAAAAATAGTGTGTGATTATAGATAACTCTCAATCCTCTCACATGCCCAGGGCCTACTTTGGGTCCCAAGTCAAAACATAGTTTAAGAAACCCTGCTTTAGGGTGTTTTGTGTTCTGTTCTCTCTGGTATCTGTCCTACAGTATGTTGTCTCTACTATAGTTCTACCTGTCCTACAGTATGTTGTCTCTACTATAGTTCTACCTGTCCTACAGTATGTTGTGTCTCTACTATAGTTCTACCTGTCCTACAGTATGTTGTTGTAGTTCTACCTGTCCTACAGTATGTTGTGTCTCTACTATAGTTCTACCTGTCCTACAGTATGGTGTCTCTACTATAGTTCTACCTGTCCTACAGTATGGTGTCTCTACTATAGTTCTACCTGTCCTACAGTATGGTCTCTCTACTATAGTTCTACCTGTCCTACAGTATGTTGTGTCTCTACTATAGTTCTACCTGTCCTACAGTATGTTGTCTCTACTATAGTTCTACCTGTCCTACAGTATGTTGTTGTAGTTCTACCTGTCCTACAGTATGTTGTGTCTCTACTATAGTTCTACCTGTCCTACAGTATGTTGTCTCTACTATAGTTCTACCTGTCCTACAGTATGTTGTGTCTCTACTATAGTTATACCTGTCCTACAGTATGTTGTCTCTCTACTATAGTTCTACCTGTCCTACAGTATGGTGTCTCTACTATAGTTCTACCTGTCCTACAGTATGTTGTGTCTCTACTATAGTTCTACCTGTCCTACAGTATGTTGTGTCTCTACTATAGTTCTACCAGTCCTACAGTATGGTGTCTCTACTATAGTTCTACCTGTCCTACAGTATGTTGTGTCTCTACTATAGTTCTACCTGTCCTACAGTATGTTGTGTCTACTATAGTTCTACCTGTCCTACAGTATGGTGTCTCTACTATAGTTCTACCTGTCCTACAGTATGTTGTGTCTCTACTATAGTTCTACCTGTCCTACAGTATGTTGTCTCTACTATAGTTCTACCTGTCCTACAGTATGTTGTGTCTCTACTATAGTTCTACCTGTCCTACAGTATGTTGTGTCTACTATAGTTCTACCTGTCCTACAGTATGTTGTGTCTCTACTATAGTTCTACCTGTCCTACGGTATGGCGTCTCTACTATAGTTCTACCTGTCCTGCGGTATGGCGTCTCTACTATAGTTCTACCTGTCCTACAGTATGGTGTCTCTACTATAGTTCTACCTGTCCTACAGTATGTTGTGTCTCTACTATAGTTCTACCTGTCCTACAGTATGTTGTGTCTCTACTATAGTTCTACCTGTCCTACAGTATGTTGTCTCTACTATAGTCCTACCTGTCCTACAGTATGTTGTCTCTACTATAGTTCTACCTGTCCTACAGTATGTTGTGTCTCTACTATAGTTCTACCTGTCCTACAGTATGGTGTCTCTACTATAGTCCTACCTGTCCTACAGTATGTTGTGTCTCTACTATAGTCCTACCTGTCCTACATACTGTAGGTATGTAGTATGTGTTCTACCTACACAACTACCTGTCCTACAGTATATTGTCTCTACTATAGTTCTACCTGTCCTACACTATGTTGTTGTAGTTCTACCTGTCCTACAATATGTTGTGTCTCTACTGTAGTTCTACCTGTCCTACAGTATGTTGTGTTTCTGCTATAGTTCTACCTCCACAACCACCTGTCCTTCATCATCTACTACCACAAGGAGAAGCTGGAGGAGGGGGAAGAGCACAACTACAGAGTTGTTCGTTTTGAGGTGGTTCCCCAGAGTGTCAAGGTGGAGGGTAAGTTACACTGTCCTTCCTGAGGTATGAACGGGTTATTTGAGCCCAATAAACAGTGTATTCAAGCATAAAAAAAATACAGGAGTGGAGGTCGGCTCATAATAAGGTCTGGAACGGCGCGAATGGCTTCAAACACATGGAAACCATATTGATACCGTTCCACCTATTCCGCTCCAGTTATTACCACGTACCCTTCCTCCCCAATTAAGGTGCCACCAACCTCCTGTGAAATACAGTGTGTTTCTATCCTTCCCCTTCTCTGTTAATTCTCTGTACGGATCCCTCTGCAGACCTAAAGGTGGCTGATAAGGGGTCGTGTACCCTGCCCGAGGCCACTAACTCAGCTCCTCAGGAGATTGACCCCTCCAAGGACAATGAGGTTCTCTTCACCTACTCTGTCCGCTGGGAGGTAAGAGGCCCTTCTCTTTATGTTCTATCTTTAGGTTTTTAGCAACGGCAAAGATTTTAGATTTTCCTCTGTAAAACGTGAAACGTTGTGATGCACTTCAAATAGAATGTCACTTGACTTAGCTGGCTACGTTGTTGTTAATGGACCTCTTCACTGAGGAATGTGGTTATTTGTTTTTGTTAAATATATTTGTCTTTGTTCGCTAGGCTCCTTGATTGTGTAATTGGTTGTCTTGTAATGCAAGATTCTCTAGATAAAGAGCCCTTGGGTCTCATTAAGGACTCCCCTTCCTAAAGAAATAGAAACGGAGCCCGTTTGTCTGCCCTGTAGGAGAGCCAGGTGAAGTGGGCATCTCGCTGGGACACCTACCTGACCATGAGTGACGTGCAGATCCACTGGTTCTCCATCGTCAACTCAGTGGTGGTGGTCTTCTTCCTCTCTGGGATCCTCAGTATGATCATCATCAGGACCCTGAGGAAGGACATCGCCAACTACAACAGAGAGGATGACATAGTAAGAGACCCCACTCACTCTGCTAAATATGACATGGCTTTGGCTTCTGACATCACTTTGTGTCTGTAGCTGCAGAGAGAGAGAGAGACTCAGTTAAATAAGTGTGAGACTGCGGAGATTTCAAAATGCGACATGTTGTGTTCATCCTCTCAAGAAAAGTATTTGCTTCTTCACATTGTGTGAATGAATGTGGGTAGTGTCTGTAAAATACCCATGTCTGTCTTCGTTAGGAGGACACCATGGAGGAGTCGGGCTGGAAGAATGTCCATGGAGACGTGTTCAGACCTCCACAGTATCCCATGATCCTCAGCTCTCTGCTGGGCTCGGGCATACAGCTCTTCTGCATGATCCTCATCGTTATCTGTAAGTGGGCTGTAAAACGGGACCCCTAAAACCTCTTCAATAGTACTCTATCTACCAACTGGCATTTCCATCAAGGACGTGCATTGTAATGTCTGGATATATTGGTCGTCCATCACAACTGGAGATGAAAGCTTGGTCGTGTTTGTCTCTGTGACATGGGGCTGAAGCTGCTGTGTTATTTGTCCTGTAGTCGTGGCCATGTTGGGGATGCTGTCGCCTTCCAGTAGAGGGGCCCTGATGACCACTTCCTGCTTCCTGTTTATGTTCATGGGGTAAGACACAAGAGTTGCCCTCCTTATTTCTCTCGCCCAATCCCACTTGTGGACATTTTGATAAGTATAAGCAGTATGGGGGGGGGGGGACTTCCAACTAGCTTGTCAGAGGGTGTGGTGGAGCGAGCGATTTTATATGTTGCTTCCACCTATCAAATCCTCTCAGATATCCACACAGAAATTGGGTGTAGCATAGAGCTTAGGGGTCCATTTGGGACTGGGGCCTCTGGCTGTGGTCTGTCTGCTGTCTATACGCTGTGGGATAGCCATCCGTACGACTGTTCTCTCTTCCTAGTGTGTTCGGTGGATACTTTGCTGGCAGACTCTACCGCACGCTGAAAGGCCATCGGTGGAAGAAGGGAGCGTTCTGTGTGAGTACTACCAATGGATGCTATCAATGGCTAATGCTCTATGTTTAAGGCAACTTAGTGTCCCTGTTGCCTACTGTTCACGTGGGACTGTTTCTCCTCCGCTCTGCCTGCAGACGGCCACTCTGTACCCGGCCGTGGTCTTCTGCATCTGCTTCGTTCTCAACTGTTTCATCTGGGGAGAGCACTCGTCTGGAGCTGTGAGCTAGCTAGTCTCCTCCATTACAGGCCCACTGTTTAGCAACATATTCACTATATACAGGCCCACTGTATATCAACACATTCACTATATACAGGCCCACTGTTTAACAACACATTCACTATATACAGGCCCACTGTATATCAACACATTCACTATATACAGGCCCACTGTTTAACAACACATTCACTATATACAGGCCCACTGTATATCAACACATTCACTATATACAGGCCCACTGTATATCAACACATTCACTATATATAGGCCCACTGTATATCAACACATTCACTATATACAGGCCCACTGTTTAGCAACACATTCACTATATACAGGCCCACTGTTTAGCAACACATTCACTATATACAGGCCCACTGTTTAACAACACATTCACTATATACAGGCCCACTGTTTAACAACACATTCACTATATACAGGCCCACTGTTTAACAACACATTCACTATATACAGGCCCACTGTTTAGCAACACATTCACTATATACAGGCCCACTGTTTAGCAACACATTCACTATATACAGGCCCACTGTTTAACAACACATTCACTATATACAGGCCCACTGTATATCAACACATTCACTATATACAGGCCCACTGTTTAGCAACAACACATTCTCTATATACAGGCCTACTGTTTAGCAACACATTCACTATATACAGGCCCACTGTTTAACAACACATTCACTATATACAGGCCCACTGTTTAGCAACACATTCACTATATACAGGCCCACTGTATATCAACACATTCACTATATACAGGCCCACTGTATATCAACACATTCACTATATACAGGCCCACTGTTTAGCAACAACACATTCACTATATACAGGCCTACTGTTTAGCAACACATTCACTATATACAGGCCCACTGTTTAACAACACATTCACTATATACAGGCCCACTGTTTAACAACACATTCACTATATACAGGCCCACTGTATATCAACACATTCACTATATACAGGCCCACTGTTTAGCAACACATTCACTATATACAGGCCCACTGTATATCAACACATTCACTATATACAGGCCCACTGTTTAGCAACACATTCACTATATACAGGCCCACTGTTTAACAACACATTCACTATATACAGGCCCACTGTTTAGCAACATATTCACTATATACAGGCCCACTGTTTAGCAACACATTCACTATATACAGGCCCACTGTTTAACAACACATTCACTATATACAGGCCCACTGTTTAACAACACATTCACTATATACAGGCCCACTGTTTAGCATCACATTCACTATATATAGGCCCACTGTTTAACAACAACACATTCACTATATACAGGCCCACTGTATATCAACACATTCACTATATATAGGCCCACTGTTTAGCAACACATTCACTATATACAGGCCCACTGTTTAGCAACACATTCACTATATATAGGCCCACTGTATATCAACACATTCACTATATATAGGCCCACTGTATATCAACACATTCACTATATATAGGCCCACTGTTTAACAGCAACACATTCACTTTATATAGGCCCACTGTATATCAACACATTCACTATATACAGGCCCACTGTTTAACAGCAACACATTCACTATATACAGGCCCACTGTTTAACAGCAACACATTCACTATATACAGGCCCACTGTTTAGCAACACATTCACTATATACAGGCCCACTGTATAGCATCAACACATTCACTATATATAGGCCCACTGTATATCAACACATTCACTATATACAGGCCCACTGTTTAACAGCAACACATTCACTATATACAGGCCCACTGTTTAACAGCAACACATTCACTATATACAGGCCCACTGTTTAACAGCAACACATTCACTATATACAGGCCTACTGTTTAGCAACACATTCACTATATACAGGCCTACTGTTTAACAACAACACATTCACTATATATAGGCCCACTGTTTAACAACAACACATTCACTATATACAGGCCCACTGTTTAGCAACACATTCACTATATATAGGCCCACTGTATATCAACACATTCACTATATATAGGCCCACTGTTTAACAGCAACACATTCACTATATACAGGCCCACTGTATATCAACACATTCACTATATACAGGCCCACTGTTTAACATCAACATATTCACTATATATAGGCCCACTGTATATCAACACATTCACTATATATAGGCCCACTGTATATCAACACATTCACTATATACAGGCCCACTGTTTAGCAACAACACATTCACTATATACAGGCCCACTGTTTAACAACACATTCACTATATACAGGCCCACTGTTTAACAACATATTCACTATATACAGGCCTACTGTTTAACAACACATTCACTATACAGGCCTACTGTTTAACAACAACACATTCACTATATATAGGCCCACTGTTTAACAACAACACATTCACTATATACAGGCCCACTGTTTAGCAACACATTCACTATATACAGGCCCACTGTATATCAACACATTCACTATATATAGGCCCACTGTATATCAACACATTCACTATATATAGGCCCACTGTTTAGCAACACATTCACTATATACAGGCCCACTGTTTAGCAACACATTCACTATATATAGGCCCACTGTATATCAACACATTCACTATATACAGGCCCACTGTTTAACATCAACACATTCACTATATATAGGCCCACTGTATATCAACACATTCACTATATATAGGCCCACTGTATATCAACACATTCACTATATATAGGCCCACTGTTTAACATCAACACATTCACTATATACAGGCCCACTGTTTAGCAACAACACATTCACTATATACAGGCCCACTGTTTAGCAACACATTCACTATATACAGGCCCACTGTTTAACAACACATTCACTATATACAGGCCCACTGTTTAACAACATATTCACTATATACAGGCCCACTGTATAACAACAAAACATTCACTATATACAGGCCCACTGTATAACAACACATGCACTATATATAGGCCCACTGTATAGCAACAACACATTCACTATATATAGGCCCACTGTTTAACAACAACACATTCACTATATATAGGCCCACTTTATAGCATCAACACATTCACTCACTGTCATAACTAGGACAGGTGTTGGTGTCTACCTCACAGCATAGTAAGGACTATATCTCTTAGTTGAAATATGACTGTGTTGTCTTGTGTTGACATTGAATCACACCATCTCCCCCTCCCTCCTCAGGTCCCCTTCACCACCATGCTGGCTCTACTCTGCATGTGGTTCGGTATCTCCATGCCGCTGGTCTACTTTGGCTACTACTTTGGCTTCCGCAAGCAGCCGTACGATAACCCCGTCCGCACCAATCAGATCCCTCGCCAGGTGCCTGAGCAGCGCTGGTACATGAACAAGTTTGTGGGGTGAGTGTACTTGTCAAGCCTGCCTACTGCTCTGTTCTAGAGCAGTGGTTCCTGAACTTTTTATAGTCCTGTACTCCAAACATTCAACCTCCAGCTGCGTACCCCCTCTAGCCCCAGGGTCAGCTGTACCCCCTCTAGCACCAGGGTCAGCGCACTCTCAAATGTTGTTTTTTGCCGTCATTGTAAGCCTGCCACACACACACTATACAATACATTTATTAAACATAAGAATGAGTGTGAGTTTTTGTCACAACCCGGCTCGTGGGAAGTGACAAAGAGCTCTTATAGGACCAGGGCACAAATAATAATAATCAATAATTTTGCTCTTTATTTAACCATCTTACATATAAAACCATTTGTTCATTGAAAATTGTGAATAACTCACCACAGGTTAATGAGAACGGTGTGCTTGAAAGGGATGCACATACTGTAACTCTGCAATGTTGGGTTGTATTGGAGAGTCTCAGTCTTAAATCATTTTCCACACAGTCTGTTCCTGTATTTAGTTTTCATGCTAGTGAGGGCCGAGAATCCACTCCCACATAGGTACGTGGTTGCAACTGCCAAGGCAGGATACTGAGCGCAGCCCAATCCAGAAATCTGGCAGTGGCTTCTGATTAAATAACATGAGGCTATCTTGTTCAGATTTTGGTAAGTGGATCTGTGTGAACGTGCCTTAGGCATGCTGCAAGAAGGTATGAGGACTGAAGATGTAGCCAGGGCAATAAATTGCAATGTCCGTACTGTGAGACGCCTAGACAGCGCTACAGGGAGACAGGACAGACAGCTGATCGTCCTCGCAGTGGCAGACCACGTGTAACAACACCTGCACAGGATCGGTACATCCGAACATCACACCTGCGGGACAGATACAGGATGGCAACAACAACTGCCAGAGTTACACCAGGAACGCACAGTCCCTCCATCAGTGCTCAGACTGTCCTCAATAGGCTGAGAGAGGCTGGACTGAGGGCTTGTAGGCCTGTTGTAAAAGTCCTCACCAGACATCACCGACAACAACATCGCCTGTGGGAACAAACCCACCATCGCTGGACCAGACAGGACTGGCAAAAAGTGCTCTTCACTGACGAGTCGCGGTTTTGTCTCACCAGGGATGATGGTCAGATTCGCGTTTATTGTCGAAGGAATGAGTGTTACACCAAGGCCTGTACTCTGGAGCGGGATTGATTTGGAGGTGGAGGGTCTGTCATAGTTTGGGACGGTGTGTCACATCATCATCGGACTGAGCTTGTTGTCATTGCAAGCAATCTCAACGCTGTGCGTTACAGGGAAGACGTCCTTCTCCCTCATGTGGTACCCTTCTTGCAGGCTCATGCAGCATGACAATGCCACCAGCCATACTGCTCGTTCTGCGCGTGATTTCCTTCAAGACAGGAATGTCAGTGTTCTGCCATGGCCAGCGACGAGCTCTGATCTAGGCCCCCCCCCCCACCTGAATGTCCTTGGTGGAAGAGTGGGGTAACATCTCACAGCAAGAACTGGCAAATCTGGTGCAGTCCATGAGGAGGAGATGCACTGCAGTACTTAATGTAGCTGGTGGCCACATCAGATACGGACTTTTGATTTTGACTCGACACCCCCCCCCCCCCCCTTTGTTCAGGGACACATTATTCCATGTCTGTTAGTCACATGTCTGTGGAACTTGTTCAGTTTGTCTCAGTTGTTAAATCTTATGTTGATAAAAATATTTACACATGTTAAGTTTGCTGACAATAAATGCAGTTGACAATGAGGACGTTTCTTTTTTTTGGCTGAGTTTAGTTGCGGAGAATCCCTGTAATCCTAGATTCAGATCATTCAGGAGAGGAAAAAACATCACCCAGATTAGATGTGTAATTGCTCACCCAACTCACTCAGGTGCTTCGTTATATCACATTTGACATTGTCCGTAAGCTTGAGTCCATTTGCACACAAAAAAATCATACAATGGTGGAAAGACCTGTGTGTTGTCCTTGTTAATGCAGACAGAGAAGAGCTCCAACATCTAAATCATCGCCACAAATTTTGTCCTGCACATTGAATATAGTTGCAGAGAGTCCCTGTAATCCTAGATTCAGATCATTCAGCCGAGAAAAAACATCACCCAGATAGGCCAGTCTTGTGAGAAACTCGTCATCATGCAAGCGGTCAGACAAGTGAAAATGATGGTCAGTAAAGAAAACTTTAAGCTTGTTTCTATCATTGCATAGTGCAGACAATACACAAGAGTTCAGGGGCCTTGCTTTAAGAAAGTTGACCAAAATGCCTTTCAAGCTGTCAGGCATTCCCTTGGCAGTAAGAGCCTCTCGGTAGACGCTGCGGTGTACCCAAGTGGCGTCGGGAGCAACTGCTGGCACGCGTGTTACCACTCCACTATGTCTCCTTGTCATGACTTTTGCCCCATCAGTACAGATACCAACACATCTTGACCAAAGTCCATTTATCACAAAGCTGTCCAGTACTTTAAAAATGTCCTATCCTGTTGTCCAGGTTTCCAGTGGTTTGCAGAAGAGGATGTCTTCCTTAATTGACCACCCCCATAAACGTAACGGACATATACCAGGAGCTGTGCCAGGCCCACCACGTCTGTTGACTCATCCAGCTGTAACGCATAGAGTTCACTGGCTTGTATGCGAAGCAGTAATTGTTTCAAAACATGTCCTGCCATGTCACTGATGCGTCGTGAAACAGTGTTGTTTGATGAAGACATTGTCTGTATAGTTTTTTGGGGCCTTTTCCCCCAGCATTGTCCCAGCCATATCTGCTGCAGCAGGAAGAATTAAGTCCTCCTCAATAGTATGGTGCTTGCCTGTTCTAGTCATTCAGTAGGTCACCATATAAGACGCTTCTATCCCCTTCTTATTAATGGTATCTGTTGCTTTTATACATGTCTTACTACTCGAAAGTCATCTTTATTCTCTCAAACTCTGTGACTTATTTTTCAAATTGTCATGTTTCTAAATGTCTGTGACAGAGTGAAGGTTTCCTGTGAGAGAGAAGGTTAATGTGATTGGATGTTAATTATTTGATTAGGCTACCTGTATTTGATGTTGTTATTTCACTGAACACTAGATGGTTTCATTTTATTTTTGGCAGTGAAACGAGGCTAAAATCTCACCCAAATGTAAAGCCCTGTTGGAAAATATAAATGGACTGTTTGAAAATGTGAAGAAAAATATTTGTATTTTAATGTGAATCACATTTTTATTTGGCATACCCCAGTTTGGGAATACCTGCTGGGGAACAAAACCTTTCCTCATATCCAGTCACACAACTTGTCATTAAATCACTGTTAATCCTAATGCAGTGTCAGAACATTTTCTCTTCTTTTAAAGCATCCTGATGGCTGGGATTCTACCGTTTGGTGCCATGTTCATTGAGCTCTTCTTCATCTTCAGTGTGAGTAGAAGTCCTTTCCTCTAGCCTGTTCTATTCTAGCCTGTTCTATTCTAGCCTGTTCTATTCTAGCCTGTTCTATTCTAGCCTGTTGAAATAGGAGTGTAGAGGGGAACCGGAGGAACTGTCGTAGGTGAAGTCCATCAAACAGGGAGACACCACTAGGGGATGGGTACAGTTAATCGGATATCCCAACGGACTTAACACCTGTGAGGATTCCTTTTGTTCCGATTAAAAAAATAAAAAATGTAGGCTTATTTTAACAATGGAAAAAGCGTTTGTATAAATTTTGAATGGTCCATGTTACATTGTTACACGTGAGGATATACCATGACATTCTAAATCATTTAATACAACAACAAACTTAAGAAAGCAGTTGTTATGTACGGCACATTGAGCTACTTCAGATGTCGCATGGCCTTGACACATTACCCACTATCTGCTGTGGTGGCATTTTGCTTCTCTGATTGGTCAAGAGAGTAGAGAAAAAAAAAATATTATTTCAACTTTTTGGGCATTTCGACTAGCTGATATTATTGGAAAAGCCACATCTGTTCTGTAAACACCAAACCAAAAGCAGTGACAGCCAGCTGCTGCAGTTTCTGTTGTATTACTGGTCTCTGTTTTGAGACCACATATTGTCTCGTGTTTTCTCGGTGTCGGATGCTTTGCGTCGTGGCTAAGACCAGCCCTTAGCCGTGGTATATTGGCCATATACCACACCTCCTCGTGCCTTATTGCTTAATCGGAACCTGGGCTTCCTACTTCCCTGTCCTTTCATTGAAAAATATCCTCAACTTTGTCGCACTCGTCAGAACTTCCTTAATTCTCTGGTAGGGAAGAAGTTGTGCGCTCACTATTAGTAAGGACACCAGGGGAAGTTGTAACATTTAGAATTTTGGTCTATTTTAGACCTGTTTTGGGTTAGTGATCATTTGTACAGTTGTTTCTCTATTTGTCCTCAGCAGGGATTTTTATTCTTCACCCTTCTGAATGTCTAAAACAGCCCAGTATTGGTCGCAGAAATTACATTTAAAAAAATCTGTTCGGAGTCTAGCCCATGTCTCTGCCGTGCGTGTTCGGAGTCTAAGCCCATGTCTCTGCCGTGCGTGTTCGGCGTCTAGCCCGTGTCTCTGCCGTGCGTGTTCGGCGTCTAGCCCGTGTCTCTGCCGTGCGTGTTCGGCGTCTAGCCCGTGTCTCTGCCGTGCGTGTTCGGAGTCTAGCCCGTGTCTCTGCCGTGCGTGTTCGGCGTCTAGCCCGTGTCTCTGCCGTGCGTGTTCGGAGTCTAGCCCGTGTCTCTGCCGTACGTGGCACTGGTCTAATAGGTGTTGTCTGACTGTAAATCCTCCCTCTGCAGGCCATCTGGGAGAACCAGTTCTACTACCTGTTTGGTTTCCTCTTCCTGGTGTTCATCATCCTGGTGGTGTCCTGCTCCCAGATTAGTATCGTCATGGTCTACTTCCAGCTCTGTGCAGAGGTGAGGCGGTTCCCTGCTGTGTGGCTGCTGTGTGTGTGTATGGGGCATTGCATAGTGAAAGCATTGAGTGTGAACAGAAGTTCAGAGATATTCAGTTCTCAACCACAGTAGAACTTGATAGAGACGGGAGGTATGATTGGTGAGTTGTGACGTCACATACATGCCCAACTGTGTGGTCTGTCTCCTGCAGGACTACCGGTGGTGGTGGAGGACCTTCCTGGTATCAGGGGGCTCAGCCTTCTACGTCCTTGTTTACTCTGTTTTCTACTTTGTCAACAAGGTAACTATCGAAGAGGTTTTGAGATGAACTTTTGAATGAGGTTGTTTTAAGCAGGTTTAGATTGGCTGGTAGCTGTTTAGATTGGCTGGTAGCTGTCTAACAACAAGTTGACGTTGTGTTTCTCTCTTCCAGCTGGACATCGTGGAGTTTATTCCTTCGCTGTTGTACTTTGGCTACACGGCTCTCATGGTCCTGTCCTTCTGGCTCCTTACAGGGACCATCGGTTTTTACGCAGCGTACATGTTCATACGGAAGATCTACGCTGCCGTCAAAATCGACTGAGTTTGTTTCTGCTGTTTTTTTTTTTTTTGTCACATTATTTTTCATTTTTTACATTTTTATTCTTTATGTCCAGCAATCACTGGCTTGTGTGTGTGGACACATGGACGTGTGAGGTGGTGTTTGTGGAACAGAGACCCCCCCCCCCAAATAGGCATGGAGAGACGACAGTAAGATGGTGCGGCGTGAAGCCTGCAAACCCAACGATCTTCCTCCCTGTTATTGGATGTCCAGAGACACAGAGATTTCCTATTGGACAGTCAATGTTTTCTACTGTGTTTCACCTTGTACACACAACATGGGCCAAAGCATGTCAAATGAAACGGTCTCTGTAAAACGTACAGTCTGCTTTTGGAGCAAGCCTGGGTTCCACAGGACGACTCCAGCGCATTTGGTTCAGAATTTAACTTTGTTTTAAAATCAGTAAGATATTTTAGTCGTAACTTCTTTCACACTCACTCTCTCTCTATCTCTCTGTAAAGTTAGTTTATTTATCTTTATTCCAGATATGTTTATGATCAGAGGTCATTGAGAGGTCACACTTGTAACGTCGCTAATAAGTATTATTTTTGTCTGAAAATATGCTGGGAAATGGACGTCTAACGTTGGAACAGGCTTGGATATTAAAATATTCAGTTTTTTGTTTTTTTACTTCAATATGACCATTTTCTAAAATCTAAAATCATTCGAAATTTGACTCGCTGAAAACGATTGTCTCTCACATTAAGGTAACAGATTGTCTAAAATGTATCTTTTTAAAGCGACCGGATTTCAATGTGGAGAAGCATACATTTAATTTTCTCTTTTAAATGCTACTTGCAGGGAAGCCACTTTGGCTTAAGACTGTTGAAATATGAAATGTTATGGAACGAAAGTAAATTTTGATGAAAAGTAGTATTCCTTCAAATCACCTATATAATTTCTGGTCTTTAACCTAAAATGGTTGGACACATTGCGTTACTAGGTGAGGTAATCAGCTCCATGGTCCCACTGAACTATGCATTTTTCTGTAAGTAGGACTGTTCTTTGGTTTCATAAAGGTCATGTTACATGTTTTGAGTTGTCAGTGAGACACTGCTATTCTAACTATCGATGTCGGTTGTCCCTGAGCATCAATGTCTTCTCGGATTACCTTAAACATGATTCTGTCATTGAGCGTCTAAGTGGAGTACAGTTATTCCCCATAAACCACGAGCCAAGTCGCTGCTGTGTAAGATCGACAATGTGGTTTAGATTGTCGGTAGGTTCGAGAAGGTACTACATGTCAACCTATTGTATTAATGGGCAGATCCTTCACTGGGTTTACTCTCTGTTACCCAGCTAGAATTCCCCACCAGTGGTTCTCGTCGTCTTGTAGATGGAGTTCCTCTTGATTGTGGAGTCTGAAATGCAGAAGATCCTGTAAACTATAACACGGGACCTACACAACTGAATGAAAGTGGGGTGAATGAGATTCAGAATATTCCAGACCTTTTCTATCATGGGCATATTTATACTACCATTTACTTTATTCTATGGGCCAGTTCCTCAGACCCAGATTAAGCCCGGTCCTGGATTAAACATAATTCCCATTGAAAGGTCATTTTGAGTCCAGGAATAGGTTTAATTTCTGTTTGAGAGCTGAGCTTTCAGGAATGCAACCTTTTAGGTCAACGTTATTATCCTGCTAGTTTTTCCTTGATGAAGAGCATCGCAACCAACCATAGGACAGTCTGGTGGAGGTCTTGCCCAGCAGATGGTGTTGGGATAGAGCTGCACTGGACGAGAGAGGGATGAACAGGTGCAGAGGGGGAATTACTCCATTCACCATGTAGTGTATCACTGAATGAATCATACTTCTACACTCTCACTTAGTCTCTTGCATTCTCTGCCCTCTCACACATTCACCTCCACAGTCAGTATTGCATCGGTCTTTTTCTTCCCTCTGTAAAGCCTTGTTCACACTGCAGGCCTTAATGCTCAAATCAGTTTTTTTGTTTTTTTTCAACAGCAACTTGCTGTTTTGTTGTCTGAACAGCAAGTTACAAATGACCAAATTAGGTGTGTGTTCAGACAGCAGTCATTTGCTGACACGGCTACGCTAGTTGTCATAGTAACGACAGGGGGCTTTGGTGTCGTCTGATTGGTGGTGGTGCTCCTGCTTCCCATCACTCAGAAGTTATGTAACAACCTAAGGTGATGACAACAATGTGTCGTCATGGAAGTTTCCCAGTTGCTTTGAACGTTCAAAATCATAGTGTATAAACACTTTTAAAGCCTCCAAAGGACAAAGATGATCCAACTTTCAAAACTAATCCTTTTTGGTTATCCACAGAAGTTAACTAGCTAGCTAGGTAGCTGTTTAGCTTTTTAGAATATTCACTAATTTGTTTTGTAAACAACCTAGTTAGTTATCACATGTTCTTGTCAAACTGTCAACAGAGTAGCTAGCAAGCATCAAGAAATGCCAAATAACAGTCTTAAAAACCAATTGAGGGCACATGAAAACGCCATGGCTGTGAAGATGGCTTGAAATATCAGATCCCATGTACTTTTTGGCTGTTTAGACTGCAGGAAAAAGATTTTAATTGGATATGCAAATAAATTGTATTTGAGTCACTTCAAACTGCCAGTGTGAACCGGGCTTTAGTGTCAAAAGTGTTCCTGAGCTGCCAGCTCTCACTGCTCTCTGATTCAGAGACGGACAGACTTCCTCACCTGGGCCCAACAAACAGATTTCTGGAGAGATTTCCTGCAGATGTACATTTGACTGACAGTTGCCGTTGTATGTATGTATGTATGCGTGTGAATGAGTGTTGACTGTGTGAATACAACACGTTGTATTGCTGAGGTTTGCTGTAGTGGGGACTCTTGACTATATAAATATCATGTCGTTGTTTTAGCCAAAAGCATGACTTTTAAGAACCTGTTTCTTGTCCCCTTTTCTTTACAGAATGCCCAGTGATATAATTTATGAAACTAATAAACTGATGTGATGTTGGAATTTGAATGCGTCTCTTTAAAGCAGGCTATTCATTTATGACAAATGTTTGCTCGGCAGGGATTGTGTGTAATTCTCATATAGAAAAGCCAAAGTAATGCTTTCTGAAGTTCCGTCGTCCTGTTCGCTCTGTCAATTTTTAATTTTTTTTTATATATAAATAATTAATAAAACGCAACAATGTTGACTGATTTACAGTTCATATAAGGATTTCAGTCTTTTAAATTACATTCATTAGGCACTAATCTATTGACTTCACATGAATGGGAATATAGATATGCTTCTGTTGGTGACAGATACAGTGCCTTGCGAAAGTATTCGGCCCCCTTGAACTTTGCGACCTTTTGCCACATTTCAGGCCTCAAACATAAAGATATAAAACTGTATTTTTTTGTGAAGAATCAACAACAAGTGGGACACAATCATGAAGTGGAACGACATTTATTGGATATTTCAAACTTTTTTAACAAATCAAAAACTGAAAAATTGGGTGTGCAAAATTATTCAGCCCCTTTACTTTCAGTGCAGCAAACTCTCTCCAGAAGTTCAGTGAGGATCTCTGAATGATCCAATGTTGACCTAAATGCCTAATGATGATAAATACAATCCACCTGTGTGTAATCAAGTCTCCGTATAAATGCACCTGCACTGTGATAGTCTCAGAGGTCCGTTAAAAGTGCAGAGAGCATCATGAAGAACAAGAAACACACCAGGCAGGTCCGAGATACTGTTGTGAAGAAGTTTAAAGCTGGATTTGGATACAAAAAGATTTCCCAAGCTTTAAACATCCCAAGGAGCACTGTGCAAGCGATAATATTGAAATGGAAGGAGTATCAGACCACTGCAAATCTACCAAGATCTGGCCGTCCCTCTAAACTTTCAGCTCATACAAGGAGAAGACTGATCAGAGATGCAGCCAAGAGGCCCATGATCACTCTGGATGAACTGCAGAGATCTACAGTTGAGGTGGGAGACTCTGTCCATAGGACAACAATCAGTCGTATATTGCACAAATCTGGCCTTTATGGAAGAGTGGCAAGAAGAAAGCCATTTCTTAAAGATATCCATAAAAAGTGTTGTTTAAAGTTTGCCACAAGCCACCTGGGAGACACACCAAACATGTGGAAGAAGGTGCTCTGGTCAGATGAAACCAAAATTGAACTTTTTGGCAACAATGCAAAACGTTATGTTTGGCGTAAAAGCAACACAGCTGAACACACCATCCCCACTGTCAAACATGGTGGTGGCAGCATCATGGTTTGGGCCTGCTTTTCTTCAGCAGGGACAGGGAAGATGATTAAAATTGATGGGAAGATGGATGGAGCCAAATACAGGACCATTCTGGAAGAAAACCTGATGGAGTCTGCAAAAGACCTGAGACTGGGACGGAGATTTGTCTTCCAACAAGACAATGATCCAAAACATAAAGCAAAATCTACAATGGAATGGTTCAAAAATAAACATATCCAGGTGTTAGAATGGCCAAGTCAAAGTCCAGACCTGAATCCAATCGAGAATCTGTGGAAAGAACTGAAAACTGCTGTTCACAAATGCTCTCCATCCAACCTCACTGAGCTCGAGCTGTTTTGCAAGGAGGAATGGGAAAGAATTTCAGTCTCTCGATGTGCAAAACTGATAGAGACATACCCCAAGCGACTTACAGCTGTAATCGCAGCAAAAGGTGGCGCTACAAAGTATTAACTTAAGGGGGCTGAATAATTTTGCACGCCCAATTTTTCAGTTTTTGATTTGTTAAAAAAGTTTGAAATATCCAATAAATGTCGTTCCACTTCATGATTGTGTCCCACTTGTTGTTGATTCTTCACAAAAAAATACAGTTTTATATCTTTATGTTTGAAGCCTGAAATGTGGCAAAAGGTCGCAAAGTTCAAGGGGGCCGAATACTTTCGCAAGGCACTGTACGTAAAACAAAACAAAAAGGTAGGGGGGGCGTGGATCAGAAAACCAGTCAGTATCTGGTGTGACAACCATTTGCCTCATGCAGCACGAGTGACATGTCCCCTCGCATAGAGTTGATCAGGCTGTTAATTGTGGCCTGTGGAATGTTGCCCCACTCTTCTTCCAATGGCCGTGGGAAGTTGCTGGATATTGGCTGGAACTGGAACAACCTCAACTATACAAAGGAGTTGATTGTTGACTTCAGGAAGTAGAGGAGGGTACATGCCCCGATCCACGGGTTGGCAGTAGAGCGAGTCAGCAGTTTTTATGTTCCTCACCGTCCAATTCACAAAGGACTTATAACACCACCACTCTTGTCAAGAGGGCGCAACAGCGTTTCTACTTCCTAAAGGCGACTGAAGAAGTTCAGTCCTCAAATACTACCACTGCCCCATCTCCAGTGTCCTGACCAGTTGCATCACGGCCGGCTACAGAAATTGCTACATCCACGACCGCAAGGCCCTCCAGCAGGTGGTGAAGGCGACCCAGTAGCATCACTGGGGCCGTGCTCCAACCCATTCAGGACATCTACTGGAAACGGTGCCTGCGGAAGGCACGCAGCATCATCAAGGCCCCTACACACCTCAGCCACGAGCTGTTCGTCTTATCGTCGGGTAGATGCTATCGGAGCATGAGGTCTGATACCAACAGGCTCAGAGACAGTTTCTAACTACAAGCCATCAGACTGCTGAACACTTGAACTGACCACCTGCACTGACTCTCTCTCTCTCTCTCTCTCTCTCTGTCTCTGTCTCTCTCTCGCTCTCTCTCGCTCGCTCTCTCTCTCGCTCTCTCGCTCTCTCTCTCTCTGTCTCTCTCTCACTTTCTTTCTCTCTCTCTCTCTCTCTCTCTCTGTCTCTCTCTCACACACACTCTGCTACCAGACTCTTATTATGATTGCTAAATACTGCACCATTTAAACATTTTCCCTCCAATCCCCCCCCCCTACCCAAAACATGTGTAAATATTAGACTATAAATGGTACCTTCCTGTATTATAATTAAGCTAAAATGTTTATTCTATTCTACTGAGACATTTACATTGTGTTCATATTCTTATCTTTAATAATTTATAATTATTGTTGTTGCAAGGAAGCATTTTATTAGACGGTGTATCCCAAACGACTAATTAAACCTGAGGGGTAGGGATCAGATTACACATGGTCCTCTTCTGTATGTTGTGGGTCTTGAGGGGTAGGGATCAGATTACACATTGTCCTCTTCTGTATGTTGTGGGTCTTGAGGGGTAGGGATCAGATTACACATTGTCCTCTTCTGTATGTTGTGGGTCTTGAGGGGTACGGATCAGATTACACATTGTCCTCTTCTGTATGTTGTGGGTCTTGAGGGGTAGAGATCAGATTACACATGGTCCTCTTCTGTATGTTGTGGGTCTTGAGGGGTACGGATCAGATTACACATTGTCCTCTTCTGTATGTTGTGGGTCTTGACGGGTAGGGATCAGATTACACATTGTCGTCTTCTGTATGTTGTGGGTCTTGAGGGGTAGAGATCAGATTACACATTGTGGGATCACAGTATGCTACCCTCCTATACATTTTAACAACCTTGTGGCTGCCCAGCAAAAATCTTAAAAAGCATATTTGATTTTCTATTTTTTGTGTGTATAGCGCAGTCTGAAACCTGGAAGTGTATTTGTGAGTGTTGCTGTCTGTGTAGCTATAGGTTAGCTACATCATCCTGTATGACATCATACTGTAATTACGGTTGTCCAATGGCCTTAGCAACAAGACCCTTAGCAACGTCCAGTGTGTCAAATCATCTGTGTAGAGCAATGTGGTGTCGGGCTCTCTAGGAATGTTCAGTGTCTTTTTCAACATGAGTCTGTTGAGTCCATTTCCAATGTTCAGTGTCTTTTTCAACATGAGTCTGTTGAGTCCATTTCCAATTTTCTGTGTTCTAACCATCCTCCTTTCAAAAGACAAAAAGGAGTAAAACTTACAACCAAAGTATGAAACCGTGGGTTTGTATTTTAATAACATAACACATGACAGTTCAAAGATACAATGTACTGTACAATCAGTAAATAGGTTTGTTGTTATGTCATCTCTTTGGATCAACCAATATACAACATCTGTCACTTTGCAGCAACTGATTGCATGTGAGATATGAAAAAAAAAAAAAGCGTTTTTTCTCTGAAGAATATTTTTTATACAATTCTCCCTGTAGTTGATCAACTCCATGCTATATAAAATAGTGTAAGGATGACCCTTTCCCCCCCAGAGGTGGCTGTAAAAAGTACTAAACATAAAGTAGATGTCACTAAACAACATACACAAAGAGCTTGGAAGACAGACGTTAAGCTAAAGAAAAAATGTAAAACTACATGTGAATCTTGTCTTCACCAGACAGTACCCAGTTTCTCACTACAACAACAACAACAAAAGAAAGCATTCATGAAATCCAAAAACAGGTTCTGACTTAAAAATGGAAATATATATTCTTTTAATTAAAGTATTCCCTTAAATTGTGTGTTCTGCACCTACTAGTACAGAGGAAAGGTGAAGACAAATGCATCTCTAGGAGGCGCAGTCGAGGTAATGAACCAACAACAAGGCGCTGTAGCGAAAACATCCGCTCGGCACTCAGTCAAAGTTTAAGGTGAGATATTACTTCCACAACGTTTCCATTAACGATGCTAATGAACTATTTGATGGTTTGAATCATGGTGTAACACCACCGTCAGAGGTATTCCTTCTCAGGAGTATCTCAGCAGAGTTTGTCTCTCCAAAACAGGTGGGATGGATAAAATGATTATGTCATCCCGATGAGACTGAAGAACTGCTGAAATACTCCTGAAAAGGCCACTTCCCAAGGCTAGCTGTGCAAAACGTTTACAGCTGCCTCCAAAAGTACTTTACTTTTAGTTTTCTTCCGCTAATGAATTATTAGCATATCCATCTTCTCTGCTGTCATGTGTGGGGTGAGGTCTACTGTAAACTGTCATGTGTGGGGTGAGGTCTACTGTAAACTGTCATGTGTGGGGTGAGGTCTACTGTAAACTGTCATGTGTGGGGTGAGGTCTACTGTAAACTGTCATGTGTGGGGTGAGGTCTACTGTAAACTGTCATGTGTGGGGTGAGGTCTACTGTAAATTGTCATGTGTGGGGTGAGGTCTACTGTAAACTGTCATGTGTGGGGTGAGGTCTACTGTAAACTGTCATGTGTGGGGTGAGGTCTACTGCAAACTGTCATGTGTGGGGTGAGGTCTACTGTAAACTGTCATGTGTGGGGTGAGGTCTACTGTAAATTGTCATGTGTGGGGTGAGGTCTACTGTAAACTGTCATGTGTGGGGTGAGGTCTACTGTAAACTGTCATGTGTGGGGTGAGGTCTACTGTAAACTGTCATGTGTGGGGTGAGGTCTACTGTAAACTGTCATGTGTGGTGTGAGGTCTACTGTAAATTGTCATGTGTGGGGTGAGGTCTACTGTAAATTGTCATGTGTGGGGTGAGGTCTACTGTAAACTGTCATGTGTGGTGTGAGGTCAACTGTAAACTGTCATGTGTGGGGTGAGGTCTACTGTAAACTGTCATGTGTGGGGTGAGGTCTACTGTAAACTGTCATGTGTGGGGTGAGGTCTACTGTAAACTGTCATGTGTGGGGTGAGGTCTACTGTAAACTGTCATGTGTGGGGTGAGGTCTACTGTAAACTGTCATGTGTGGGGTGAGGTCTACTGTAAATTGTCATGTGTGGGGTGAGGTCTACTGTAAATTGTCATGTGTGGGGTGAGGTCTACTGTAAACTGTCATGTGTGGGGTGAGGTCTACTGTAAACTGTCATGTGTGGGGTGAGGTCTACTGTAAATTGTCATGTGTGGGGTGAGGTCTACTGTAAACTGTCATGTGTGGGGTGAGGTCTACTGTAAACTGGGACAGATGGAGACCTGCCTTCTCTGTAACAAGCCCTGTCTTGGTACAGCCTGGCAGCAGTACAGTCCTTTTCCTGTCTAGAGACAACATGTATTCTGTAGCTACTAGGCAGCAGTACAGTCCTTTTCCTGTCTAGAGACAACATGTATTCTGTAGCTACTAGGCAGCAGTACAGTCCTTTTCCTGTCTAGAGACAACATGTATTCTGTAGCTACTAGGCAGCAGTACAGTCCTTTTCCTGTCTAGAGACAACATGTACTCTGTAGCTACTAGGCAGCAGTTCAGTCCTTTTCCTGTCTAGAGACAACATGTATTCTGTAGTTACTAGGCAGCAGTACAGTCCTTTTCCTGTCTAGAGACAACATGTACTCTGTAGCTACTAGGCAGCAGTTCAGTCCTTTTCCTGTCTAGAGACAACATGTATTCTGTAGCTACTAGGCAGCAGTACAGTCCATTTCCTGTCTAGAGACAACATGTATTCTGTAGTTACTAGGCAGCAGTACAGTCCATTTCCTGTCTAGAGACAACATGTATTCTGTAGCTACTAGGCAGCAGTACAGTCCATTTCCTGTCTAGAGACAACATGTATTCTGTAGTTACTAGGCAGCAGTTCAGTCCTTTTCCTGTCTAGAGACAACATGTATTCTGTAGCTACTAGGCAGCAGTACAGTCCATTTCCTGTCTAGAGACAACATGTATTCTGTAGCTACTAGGCAGCAGTACAGTCCATTTCCTGTCTAGAGACAACATGTATTCTGTAGTTACTAGGCAGCAGTTCAGTCCTTTTCCTGTCTAGAGACAACATGTATTCTGTAGCTACTAGGCAGCAGTACAGTCCATTTCCTGTCTAGAGACAACATGTATTCTGTAGCTACTAGGCAGCAGTACAGTCCATTTCCTGTCTAGAGACAACATGTATTCTGTAGTTACTAGGCAGCAGTACAGTCCTTTTCCTGTCTAGAGACAACATGTATTCTGTAGTTACTAGGCAGCAGTTCAGTCCTTTTCCTGTCTAGAGACAACATGTATTCTGTAGTTACTAGGCAGCAGTTCAGTCCTTTTCCTGTCTAGAGACAACATGTATTCTGTAGTTACTAGGCAGCAGTTCAGTCCTTTTCCTGTCTAGAGACAACATGTATTCTGTAGCTACTAGGCAGCAGTACAGTCCATTTCCTGTCTAGAGACAACATGTATTCTGTAGTTACTAGGCATCAGTACAGTCCTTTTCCTGTCTAGAGACAACATGTATTCTGTAGTTACTAGGCAGCAGTACAGTCCATTTCCTGTCTAGAGACAACATGTATTCTGTAGTTACTAGGCATCAGTACAGTCCATTTCCTGTCTAGAGACAACATGTATTCTGTAGTTACTAGGCAGCAGTTCAGTCCTTTTCCTGTCTAGAGACAACATGTATTCTGTAGTTACTAGGCAGCAGTTCAGTCCTTTTCCTGTCTAGAGACAACATGTATTCTGTAGTTACTAGGCAGCAGTTCAGTCCATTTCCGTAATTAGTTGTATATTATTTTACCTTTATTTATCATGCTTCAGACAGTTGTTATGGTTGCAAAATAAAAGTGCTTTAAAAACTGTGTTCCTCAGATAATGTGCTGTTAAATGGAACTATGTGGAGAAAAAACAGGACCTAGTCTTTTTGACCTTGAAGAAGAGGTCAATCTGGTAGTTTCTCTATTCCAGATCGTGGATGTGACGTCCTAGGGACAATGATATGTCATGCTCACCATGCTCTCTGAAAGGCAATTAGATTACAAATCTGTTACAAATACTTGGTTGTAGAATATCTTGTTGTTGTTGTTGTTGTGTTAATTATATACAATGTCAATAGAGAAGGCAACGCTGGTTACCCAACGGGCCTGAGAGGGGAGTGGGGGGGGGCACACGAAAGAAGGTATTAGTGAAAAGTCTATTAAAAAAAATACTGTTTCTTTTTGGAGGAGAAAAATAGACAAATATTGATCAAATCTACACATCAAACTAATGGCACATACATACACAGGATCAAATACAAAATTATAAACATAGGAACATATAAGATGAAATTTTAAAAGAAAAAAAACTTTTTTTTTTTTTAAGATTGAAAGTGCTAGAATTCAGATTAGCTCACAGAAACCCAGGGAGGACAAACTCAATGCCAATTGACGTTTCTTTTTTTTAATCAATAAATGCTCAATAAATGAATAAAAAGATGAATGCTAAATTTGAGTGCTACAATTTTGTCTGGAATTGGATATAGCCATGGTCTTTCACAATGTAAACTTGATGTACACAAAAAAATATATGTTTTAAGCAAAGCTTTTAAACAGTTATATAAATATTTATATTCAATTACCACTATAAGAAAGAGGCAAATTCTTTCAAAGATGCGAACCACATTTCTTCACGATTAATCATTAAATGTTCCTAGTTTAGATCCTTTCTCAGCCTATTGGAAGTGTCAACATGAACTTTGGGGATTCATACCTGAACGTATTACTTCACAAGTACTGGTTGGTAGTGGCGCTATGTCACAACCAAACAAATGTTTATTTTAAGTTGTATTTATTTTCACATATTTGTCAACTACTTTTATAGGTCAGTCTAATTAGCTGACTGAAGAGGCAATAGTAGGCTCTGGTCGGTTGGTCAATTTGAATAACAATTCTACCATTATTAAAATGAAATAAGAAAATATTTATTTTAATGAGCAATTGTGCAAGATTTTGTTTCCTCTCCCCAGGTTTTGGGAAGAAAAAAAAATCTAAAATAAAATGAGGTGATGTGTTGTGTTGTTTCAAGGTCCTGTTTTAACAAACAGAAAATAACATATCATATTACAACAACAAAAAAACGACTAAGAAATATCCTAGTCAGTCGTCCCATGCTTTGAATGTCAAAGAGCAGGCTGGTGACTTGTTTGTTCTGGATATTGTGTATTTCTTTAAGACCCTTTCCTCCTGAAACCAGGAAGCAGCTGAGTGAGGAGTACAGACAGGAAAGGAAACAGTTCAAATCTGTACCACTGTGCATGTTTACATCTTGCAATGTTGAAATGTTCTCTGTTCCCAGCAACTGTAGCTAAAAGCAGCAATTCGTTTTTTTTATTTTTATGTTATATAGTTGTAGTTTTTATTTTCTTTATACTTGGCGTCTACTTGAAACTACATGTTTACTAATAGTTGCGTATGGACTGGGCTGAGTACTCAAACAGACAAAGTCAAAGAGAGTTGAGAAAGTTGCAAACCAAGAGGATAATATATTAATACTGTTAATATCAGTCCTTGTACTCTCAAGATGCACTTTGACTTTCTTTTGACTAATGGACTTTATATACCCCACGTGCTGGGTGTTCCAAAGCCTATCTCTCGATCTGTCAATCATGACGTCTGTAGGAAAGTGAAACATATCATTCATTTGTTGACCAAAGACAGGACATTATTGATATTTTCCATCATACAAATATCACTTAGGTGATACAGAGCACGTATTATAGTTTTACAACTTTGGGCGCAAGTTTTCAACAGGCTAGTGTATATGAAAAAGGCATCTTAAAACCAGAGCTCTTGATCAGAGAAAATAGACTGTCGACGTCAGTCATTCTTTTTTTAAAGTCGTACGAGACGATCAAAGACGTCTACTGGATTATTGTGCCACTAACAGCCTACTAGAACTACACATTTGTCAAAGTCAACAATCCAGGGTTTTTGTTTTAGTAGTACATGAACAGATAAACGATACATCCAGAGGAGAAAAGCTACAAGGGCAAAGCTAAATACTCCATCCACTTTTTTATCAATAAAATGTCAGATACAGACACATGTAAACCTGCCACATTAAAAAAAAAACACTTTGTTTTAATACGCCTAAATACACCTTACTGACATAAAAGCAATTCTAATGTTCATTTTTGACGAGATATTTAATACACTGCAAATAACATTATTTTACGCGCTTTTCCTCAACTGTCGTCGTTGTTATTTTTGTCTTCTATTCACATATGTCAGGGTTATTATTACCATGTATCTAACACACTGGATATATATTTGTTTTCATAAAAATACAAATCATTCATGTATGAAAGGTGGGAAAAGGATGTGACATATTGACTTGTTAAAAACCAATGCTGGAAGAAGGACAGTCGAAGGAGTGAGAAATCCTCATGAGTCAAATAATGACCTGTTTTCAAGAGCAGCTTTTATAGGAGGGGTATATCCTCCACATGGGGTCATCCTCACTGGCCTGGCCCTGGTGGAGCAGGTCACGGTGGTTAGCCAAAGAGATTGCTAAAGGTAAAGACACTTCTGCTAAAACAAAGTGCTGCTCTTGAGGAACAACACAAAACATGCATGACGTGGCATGTTTTCTACTGACTCAGCTATTTTCACATCTGCTTTTCATTAAATATGTGGGCACCAGTGGTCGCTGTGTTTGGTTATCAACGTTAAAATCAACTCTCTGTTTTCACTTTTCTTTTACTTTCTGCACAACTGATGAGTCTGAACAGTAATCAGTTATTCCAGTTTTTTTTTTAAGAGCACTTTTTCAAGACAGATATTTTGTTGTGTGGTTGTAGCCTATATTAGAGGAGGGTAATGTCCGTGGGGCAGTATCACTTTAGTTCTTCACTAATCTTCCCCCCCTGACGATGATGATGACAGACAGGGTGTGTTTCTGGGTAGGTGGTTCAGACTTTTACACTCACGGGAGAGACAACCCAGCATGTTCAGTCACATTTTAAAAAAGCAAGAAAATTATATTTCACCCACTTCAAAACTATACTTCTGGGTCACTAGGCTTCTGGGTAACAATATATATATATATTTTTTTTTACAATTTTCTCTAAAATGAAAAATTCTTTCTTAATATTCTGACTTTGTAAAGTACCAGGCCTTCAGGCCTGCAGATGCTGCCTCCTGACTACAGAGTAGAGGGGGGGAAGTGATGAGGGGGGAATAGGCTAGTGGTAGAGGTTAAAGAACTCCTTCACGGCAACTCACAGTATTATACAGAGCCGTGGTCACATGGAACTCCCTTCCATTTACAGTTACTCAGCAAACAGAAGAATTACCGTAAAAAAATAGATTAAACAACATCTCATGGAACAGAGGGGACTGTGAGGTGACACACACACACACACACACACACACACAGATAGACACACACACACACACACACACTAAGACACACACACACACACATTAACACACAGTCACACACTAACATAGACACACTAACACAGACACACTAACACACAGACACACTAACACACAGACACACTCTAATACAGACACATTAACACACAGACACACTCTAATACAGACACACTAATACAGACACACTAACACGCAGACACACTCTAATACAGACACACAGACACACTAACACACAGACACACTAACAGACACACTAACACACAGACACACTAACAGACACACTAACACACAGACACAATAACAGACACACTAACACACAGACACACTAGCACACAGACACACAGACTAACACAGACGCACTAAGAGACACACACTCTAACACACACACACACATCTTTTAGATGTATTGTTTGTACATCCCTGTATTTTAATTTGTGTGACTGTCCTTGTGTATCAGTGTTTTGTTACTTGTCGTGTTTTTGTGGACCCCAGGAAGAGTAGCTGCTGAAAGCTAAATGGGGATCCAACTAAACAAACAACAACAAAGCGAG